>NW_025999949.1:34214485-34388564 GCF_001458135.2 Marmota marmota marmota | reverse complement strand
AAAAAAAAAAAAAAAAAAAAAAAAAAAGGGAAGACACAACTATTCTAAGGACTTAACTGGTTATAAGACTTTGGGATGTTGGCCAGATCCTGAGACTACACTGTGGCATTGCAGAATCTTTCTCTGGGTGTCTCATATGTTTCTAGTCAGTGAGCTCCGGGTCTAAAACCCTCTGGGGTTCTGGGATTAGAAGAGAGATGGAGACTACTGTGGTCAGTGCCTCGGCTTCCTGTTCTCCCTTATTCATGGGGCAAAATAACTGGCCAAGTATTGTTCTTAGCCCATCTCCTACCCCTCATCCGCCATCTTTGCAGGTCATGACCTCCTGCTCACATGGGCATCTTGCCTGCCATCAGGTGTCAGGTGCTGGGCCTGATCTTGGCTGTGTGGCTGGGGTAGGGGCGTGGACATGGCTGTCAGCAAGCTGTGCTCTGTGGGCATCTCTTGATCAGTCCTGGCTGCCCAGGAGCTGCCACTGCACTTGGAGATGCTGTGTCCTCCTACAGCCTGTGGAACACGCGGTCCCGTCCTTGGCACGGATACACCTCCGTCCAGCCTCCAGCCTCACAGTGCCCTGTCTTGCAGCATACCCGACCGCAGCCCTTCATCCTTTCTCCTGTGGCAACCCCAATATCTTAACCAGATGAAGGAAACGGGTTTCACCAGGCATCAGTGCCACCTGGCAGTGAGTTTGCACCATCCCATGGGGTCCCTCCTGGAGCATTAGGTCCTGCATTCCAAGAAAGTGCAGTGTCAAAGACCCGTCAATTCCAGACCCGAGCAGCCTTCCTCGCACGTCAGCCCCCGTACACGGTGCGCTGCACACCGCCTGCCTTCAACTGCCATCAGTGGTCTGGTTTCTGCTGAGACCATTTGCCTTGACAATTCCCTTGCCTGTTTGTCTCCTGGACACATGCCTTGGGACTCTGAGCATCACTCCAGAAGGGAGGCTGCTTGGTAATAACCCCTGGCTTCTGTCCCCTGAGGCTGCAGCATACCCTGCCTTCAGAGAAGGGCAGGTGGGCACCAGGGCTGTGCTCCAGAAGCCTGCAGAGTTCTCGGGGATGCTGGCCCGAGCCCTGCTGTGCAAAGCTGAATGACTAAGAGTTAAGGCCCCTTGGGCCTGTTCTGTCTGTGGAAGACGTGTCCTGGGGAGAACCCTAGATTTAGAGTAGAGAGCCTCATGAGCATGAGGTTGGCTTTCTTAGCATGAGGACCACCTTGGCTTTTGTAGCCATAAGCAGCCATCTGCCATGACCATGGGTACAGAGGGCAAGCCAGACAGGCCCCTCGTGCCGCTCCCCTTCCTTCCCGTCTGGGCCAGGGATTGGTGCACCCTTATCTCCCCGCGCGTTGCACTCAATCTCATCCTGGCCGAGTCAGGGGGCCCATGGCTCTGCCCAGAAGCCCGTTTCCTATTAGTGATGTGTGGATATTCAGACTTGCCATACTCCTCAGAACCAGAGAAGTGCTTTTACCTCGCATTTCCCGGCAAGAGAGAAACAGTGGACATTTCAAAACCCCCTGTAAGATAATTCAGCACTGGACATGGACTTGGACGTGAACAGTCTTGACCTATCTTCTACTTCATTAGCTGAGGCCCTGTGGAGGTATCCCTCAGCGATGGGGAAACAGCCCCCAGAGGTGGCTCAAGACACCTCTTCACACGAGGCTCCTTTTTGCACAGAGACCAATTCTCTTAACGCCAAGAGCAATAGAGAGGAGCCCATAGACCCGGGGACCCTGTTAAGCTGAGAAACGTAGGTAGGAACACCCGAGCCAGCAGCAGCCACAGCAGAGCCGACACCTTGCAGCTGGCTGAGCTGCCGGGCTCCTTGTCCCCACCACCTGCAGGTCATGTCCTGGCCACTCGCCCACAGCGTCCTGCAGAAGGACAACTTGCTGCTCCACTTTTCTTGCTAACCAAATTTCCTCTAACTCAACTGCCACGTGGTGTGCACATTCCCAGGGCCATCAGCACGTAACTAAGCCATTTGTTTGTACCAACTTCCCCTTTGCTCTCAGTTACTGACATTACATCTGAATTGTTTCTATAGAAGTGGTGAACTAGGCCTATGTTAGCCTATAGGGGCTTCTCACATCCTGGCCATGATGAGCCTCTATGTTCATACTCGATTTTTCTATTTCACCATAATTTGGAATTGGTTGAATCTGCATAGAACTGTGATCAGTTAGAGTTTTTCTGGGCAAAGTGCTTTTTAAAATTAAAGTCTCATGTCAAGACCAATTGCACCTGGCTCCAGACTTGCCCAGTAAGTGAATCCTGTAAAATGATGCCCAAGTCTCCAGTTTCCCGATTTACTTAAGGTTGAAGTTACTTATGTCCAAGTTTCCACATGAATAAAGTGGATTGAGAGTAATGGCCTATGGAGTCTATCGAAAGACTTAAGGTAAAGTACTGACCAATTAAGTGGCTTGTGTTTTCATTCCGCTATTATCCACACTGCCTGTGGTGATTGATGATGATAATTTATTTCTACATAAACTGCAGTTCCTTATTTCCAACAACATGATGATGATTTATGGCTTTATGCAATCAGGTAGAAGAGAACCATGGAATTTAGCATTTTTCTATAAAGTTAATAAACTTTATGCTAACGTATAAGGTGTTAAAGCTATTAACTTTGATTTCCAGGTACTCTTTTTGTGCTTTAGTTCTTTTTCCCTCCATTTAATATTAAAAAATTTGTTTAACATGGAAAAATTGGAAGTTTAGTAATACACCAGTTACTATAATCAGGTTTCTACGTGTTTTATTTCTGCCAAGCAATTGATATATTCCACAGTGAGTTAGAGATGTTAACTCTTGCCCCTAAGTACTTGGATTACTTTAGTTAATGCTTACTTTGAGGTTAAAAAAAAAAAAAAAATCACGCTGTGAAATCCTCAGACCTCACACCATTTGATGTGTTTAAGCACACCCCCAGTCATCTGGACTCCCCACTACCCACCACAGTCACCACTATCCCAGAAGTTTGCCTAGGGACTTTGGAAACCCACTTTTCTACTTCCTCCTAGGGGATCACTGTTGGGAAGCCCTGTCCCCACTACAGGCTGCTTCTGCATTTTCTAGAACTTCACGTAAGTGAGGTTGTATGACGATCCTTTGTATTACACTTGTTTTTGCAGTTATTTTAGGAGTTTGTTTTTAATAAATCTAGGAATTTTATCTAGAAATCCAAGGTTTTGGCTTTTGTTTAAAAAAAAAAAAAAGCAAATAACCTAGCAACACGGTCCTGAATTCATATACAGCACATGCAACTTTAAACTGAGAAGCAATTTCTCCCTTCAAGAGAGCCAAGTGCCTTGACTCACCATCCATGGCCCAAGCACTCTTCCTGGGCCTAGACCCCCTGCCCAGCTTCAGGGGTACTCATTTGTAGTCACTGCATTTAGGAGAGGAGGATGGAATCACCCATGGGACACATTCCCTGCAATTTCTCTGGTCTGAGCCAGTTCAGACATGCAGCATTTTGGCAGGGTGGGGGGTCTGGACAGGGTACCTGCATCATAGGCTTAGCAAATTGGAAGTTTTGTCCTCAGAAATCACTTCTAATAGCATTTCAGGATTTGAGTGTTGACCAGACTCAAGATAAAGACTTGCTAAGCTACCTCCATAGAGGGATCAGCTGACAGTTTAACTTTGAGCGAGATACACCTTTCCAAAGTTCATCTGGGGACCTTATTCTTTGAGTTTCCCAAGCACAGCCAGCCTCCTCTTCAGCTTCAGTGGTCCTCCTGAGCCTCTATGGTTGGTCATTCTAAAACACAGGCCACATATCTGAGATCAATTCAAGAGTGATTTGATCAGGAAAGTGGTACTTTCTGATCAATGACTCTTGATCACTTCCTGATGAAAGGTGAACAGCACCCAATATGGGCCAAATCTGTTTTTAAACTAACTTAGAAATTTGTTATGTATTTAAAATGAAAAAAAAAAAAGAAAACTATGACAGTGGAATGTATTAGTTCTTATGAAAAATTGTGCTCTATGTGTAATATCTTCGTGTAAAGTATGTTTACGCCAATTCATGTCTTTACATGTACTTTTTTGTGGTACAATTCTTATACATATACCACAACTTTTCATCTGTTTGTATATAAAGTAGGCTGACACCCAATTCGTGTCTTCATACGTGTACTTTGGATAATGATGTCCATCACATTCCACCATCCTTGCTAATCCCCTGCCTCCCTTTCCCTCCCTCTTCTCTTCCCTTCCCTATCTAGAATTCATCTAATCCTCCATGCTCCCTCTCCCTACCCCATTATGAGTCAGTCTCCTTATATCAGAGGAAACATTCGGCATTTGTTTTTTGGGGGATTGGCTGACTTCGCTTAGCATCATCTTCAACGCCATCCATTTGTTTCAACATGCCCAAGGGATGAGGCAAGATGGATACAACACAGAAAGGTACAGATCCTCAAGGAAAGGCTCTCCTCTTCTTGGGTCATGTCCATAAATTTGACTCAGTCTCTCTTGTAACGGCTGCAATTTATCCCCCCTCTTGCATCTCTAAAACCTTTTCTTCCTAGTTCTATTTAGGAACTGCCTTACAGGGAGGAGGAAATGCACAGACTGTTTTGATTTCTTATTCCTACTTTTAAGAGACAAAGAACTAAACATCTCAGTTCATCCAATATAAAAAGTATAGCCCTTCTTTATTAATTTCAATGTTGCCACTGCAGAAAATGCAGGTTTTGTAAATTTTCTCATGTTCTTTAGAAATTTAAACATGCACTGCTGCCATTTGGCATACAGCTTACCACACCTGTCAATTCTTTGATTCTTTCAAGCTGTGAAAGAGTTTACTTAGCACTAGACAATCATCTCCTGGTATGTCAATCATGGCATAGAAGGGCCACTGTATGAAACTGAGCAAGAGGGTTAGGAGCAACACCCTACAGCACTGAGATCAAGCCTACATTTCACACCTGTAGGTCCTTAGCAAAAAAATTCCTGAAAGGTGACTTCAAATATGTGGATGTCCAGGTAGATCTGAGATTTCTCCTTTTGACTTTTCCTAGAGCAAAAAGTCCTTTTATCTAGCTCTGCAGAGTACATTAGAAGCACATACCTAACATGGCCTATTGTCCATGTTTTTTGAAGAGAAGAGAACTGCATTTGAGTCTGCAACTTGGGAGCCTCACGATGGGGGAAAGCTACATAAAAAAAGTATCAGCTTTGGGACACTGGAGCAGGCAGAGCTTGTCATGTACCTCAAGCCTTTAGTCTTGTTGGTACTCGAGTTAGGATTTCATTAGTCCACACAAGTAGGTTTTTTTGAACAGAGTTTGGGGCATGGGGGTCTGGGAACACTTCTGTCCAAGTGTATGGACCTCAAGCCAGGAAAAATGCAGGTTTTGGATCTTCCCATCCACCATGGACATGACTCTTAATCCTCCTGCAGGATGGAGGGAAGAAGTCATATCTAGAGCCTTGCTAAGGTTGCCCATATTCCCAGAGGGGTCACCGACTGTATATTATCCAGCCTTCTATACAAGTGGGCTTCTCTAGCCACCTTGTCACTGTGAGGTTGGCAGAGATCACGGGATTTTATGAACCTGCTGCTCTGAGGTAAACCCCATCATACCCCCCCCCCACTGTCCCAGCTGCTCCAGGGTCTTTTCCTTCCATTTCTGTCAACACTACCCATTCTCCAAGGCCCACCTCACATGCCACCACAGTCTGTCTGGTTGGTTCTAGACCCAGAACGCCCCCCTTTCCATGGGCTTCAGGCACTCATACAAGGCCCCGTAGTGAATCAGTGATCAGCAGAATTCTAGGTGTGTCTTCAGACTGGCTCCATCTTCCACCACCAGCCGTCCCAGGTAGGTGCTAGCGGTCCAGCCTCGACTTTTCAGGGTCCCGTTGGAATCTGAGGGAGGGCGCTCAGTCTAGTCCGACTCCTGGTGCTTCTCACCTCCCTGATCCCGTGGATCACAATCAAGATGGAGATCTTTCCAGTTGGCTTTGCTCACCGCCTTCTTTCTCCATTCATACCAGGACCCAAAGGACTCATATTGAGGACAAACAGAATTTAAATTTTCCTCAGTCCCATCAGTCAACTCTTCTTGCTCTCCCCCAGGTAAGGCTCTCCTGCCAATCGATTCTGTCTTACTAAGCAATCCTCCAGCCTCATAACAGGTCACACTATTCCAAAGTGTGGCGACTCTCCACTGAGAGACCGTTAGAAGACTTACCCTGATGTTTTTGTAGTGGGTTGAACCCAGGGGATGCTTTACCACCCAGCCATCCCCAGCCATTTTTAGTTTGAGACAGGGTCTCACCAAGTTGTTTAGGTTCTTGCTAAATTGCTGAGGCTGCAGGAGGATTGCAATCCTCCTGCCTTAGCCTCCCGAGTTAGTGGGATTAGAGGTGTGCCCCACTGCAGCTGGCTACCCTAGAGTTTCTTTGGTCTTGGCAATTTGTACCCCTTCATACTGATCTGTGCTGACCAGTCCAGCCCAGATTCTCCACAGTGAGGTTTCATTTTGAAAAAAAAAAAAAAAAAAAAAAATGAACAGACCTACACGACATGGAAACTTTATCAAGTTTGTGTGGGTCTCTGAGGTAGATCCTTCTCTGAAATTCAGCCGATACTACTAATCATTCTACATTAGTATCCGGGAAAAGCTGTCCCCCTCTCTTGGGTGAGCTCCACCGTCCAACATTCCTGTGCATCTTGATTTCCTTAAAAGCTCTTACTGCCATGGAACAGAGGCCAAGAGGTCACTTCTGGACGTCAGCTCTGCCAGGGCCTCATTTGAGCCACTTTCCCAAGTCATGCCTTGCTCAGGAGTCCAACATCCACTGAGGGAGAATGGTCTGGGCTGTGAGAGGGTCTGGCCATTCGGACCCAAGGCCTGTGACCCTCAGTTCCCCTGCCCAGTCGTGCCTCCGCCCCCTTGCCCCAGTTTCTAAGCCTACTCGACCCCTTATCAGAGACTGCAGCCTGTGACGTATGGCGACGCCAGACAAGAACCAAAACCCACACTTGTCACCTTGGCTTTTTGCATCTTCTGCGTTCAAACATGGTGAGGCAGTCTTGACGTGGCACCACCTCGCCACGGCTCAGGTCACCTGAACATGGAAACCAGTAGAATCTGTAAAACTTTGTAGGGCCAGCACTGTCTGGATGCCTTCCACCCCTGTCACCTCCTTTTGGCCCAGGGCAAGTGAAGACAGATCACCGGCGTCCTCACCGTTGTGTCTACTCCAGTGATAGCCAAGTGTGCCGTCAGCTCACCTCACACCCCTTTTACCAGGTAAGCTGCAGCCCTCTCACTTAGCTGTGATGCAGATTTGAAAACTCAGGACATAACTCAGGAATAGAGGAAATTGGAAACACAGGCTGCCGTTGTAGAGAACCAGTAGCCTTTCATTTATTGGTCAGCCGTCGTCCTCGACTGACTGTTACCTATGGAGTTCCAGCGAGAAGCATTTGTGCTAGCCCGAGTGTTTCGTTGCCTAGCCAAGAAAACCAAGCAGTACGAGTTCACACACCGATGGCCAACATGTACACTGGATTGTTGGGCCCCGAGAGATGGAAAGGGGCCTCTGGGGTGAGGAAAAGCACGGGGGGGTTTTTCCATCTGTCACCCCTCCTATGGGAATCCGAGCTTGTGGGCGAGTCACTGCTCTGGAAGTCATGGGCAGCCCCAGCGTGCCTCATTTTGGGCATCTCCAGGAAGTGTGGTCCACCGGAGGGGAGGCGTTGGGCTCACACAAAGTCCAGCAGCGACTCCAGCACACCAGGTAAGTCGGAGCTGGGGGAGGGAGCAGCCCAGATACAAGCCTGGTGCCCGTGTCAGTTGGAGTTGGACACCGCTGTCTGGGGTGAATAAGCATTATTCAGTCAGTTTTATAGATGGGAAGATTTTGAATGAATTAAGCAATTCTTGCAGAGTAAATAGAAATATTTCTAAGTCGAACAAACTCACTATTGTAGCCCACGTAACCCACTAGTATATGTCTCGGATGGAACTCGGTGGTCTCAGTTGTTATTAGGTTGGAGATTGGGATTAATGATGGGAGAATTCAAGTGCTAGATGGAATCTGTGGAAGAAAATCTCCCTCCCAAAGCCATCAGAGGAGGGGCTGTGAAGTTGGTTCACGGGCGAGGAGGACCAGGCCCAGAGTTAAGGTCCAGTACCGAGTGCCGTCTTAGCATGGGGCTAGACTGGGAGGGCCTGGAACGGCTCACTCGGGTGGCCCCACTGCTCCCACTATAGGCAGAAGGTCTTCCATCCACACAGCTCTCCTGATCCTGGGGTCAGGTTCAGCTGCTCTTCCCCAGGTATTGGCTTCACTTCCTGTCAGCCCAGGGAACTCGGACAGCTTCCTGTAGGAACGAGGTGCGGCACCTTTCCCTGTTGTCACTGCCGTCACTGCTGTCTGCTTTCTAAGGGCCCTGAGGTTTGTCACTGCTCCCAAATGAAAGCCCTGTGTGGCCCTGACAGATGGTAGAGTCAGCATCTGGCTGGTGGCGTGTGACGCGTTGCCGTGGCTCTCACCGCCTGTGCCCTCACAGCCCTAGGGCAGAGTCTCCTCACTAATGGGAGGAGGGGATGAAGCATCAGTCAGATGCACAGCACAGCCACAATCCGAGGACACACACTGTCTTTGTCACTTGTTTCAGTGCCCAAGGAGGACCCTGGTGGTTGAAAGGAGAATGCAGCTGAGGTTTAGCAGGTCACTAGGTATTGACCAAGTACCACTGCAGCCACAGAAGAGGATAGTACAGTTCTGGGGAGGTCACAGCTCAGGGTTCATCGTCCTGGGTGGAGCAGGCTGTTCTCTACAACCTCCGCATAACATGGCCGAGTGCCTTCTACCCTGCAGAAGTCACCACCAGAAGCCACTGCAAGGTGGCTACAGGAGGACATGCTGGTGGGGACCTCAGCCATGAACAGTCAGCGAGTTGATCAAGGTTGGTCTGACACAGGGAACTGCTGACAGGACAGGTAAGGAATGGCCCTAAGGAAAACCTGATGGAGGGCTAGGAAAAGGACACTGGGAGGACAGTCTTCACACCTGCCTAGGGCAAGGACGCCACCCCCCCCGCCCCACTTCCATGAGGATAGCAGCAGCAGACCTGATGATGAACTTGCTCACTCCCCTGCAGCAGGGCGAGGCTGCCCAGCTGGGCCTTGCCGCCTTGTGCACCTTGCCCTCCTGTCACAGGAAGGGCCTTCTGCCCCCTGCAGACTGCAACCGAGACTCTGGTAGGGTCTCTCCATCCAGGAGACACATGGGAAGGGCCAGGACAGGGCTGCAGGGACTTCACACCCGGGATGCACAATACTTTGACATTGGTGGACCAAGAGTTCCTCAGTTTAACAGGTCGACTGTGCCAAGATGGATGATTTCAGCAGGAAGCAGAGTTCCGGACAATCAAAAGCCCAAGGCATAGTCCAAGGTTATTTCATACCAGGGGCTGGGGATACTTGCTCCACCTGACAGTAAGAAACATTGCTTGGTAGACTTAAGAATTGGAAGGTGTACAGCAGTTAGGAGTGCTGCTCAGACACTGAGCGAGCTGCCGTTACCAAGCTGGACAGAGCAGGGGAAGGCTCTTGCGGGCTTGGTCTCAGTGCATATGCAGTTGTCATCTAAACCCTAATGGGGTGATCAGACCACAGGATTCTGGAGAAGTGTGATGCCCACTTCTAGCAAATAGTCCCCATTTAAGAGTTGTCCTTGGTAGAGTGTGGGACAAGACTGGCTTCACAGATCTGTCTAGGAGACTTGCCTCCAAGGCCCTCCCAGAGCTGCCCTTTGGAGCTAGTTTCTGAATGCATCTCTGACCAGCTACAAGTGGCAGTGGAACTCCTGGCTCCCTGCCTTTGTCACCAAGGTCAGTAGCCTCCCAGGTCATCAAGACTACCTTTAACTGACAAGGAGATGTTCGAGCAGAAAGGACAGCGAGATTTGAGGGTATATCTGCATCTCACTGCAGAGTACCCCCTAAGCTGGTCTCTGATGAAAATCCACCTGACCAGTCAGTCACAGTTCGATGTGGTGGCAGCAGCTCTTACAGATCTCCAGGCAGAAGCCAGGTGCCCCATCTGCCTGGATGACCTGGGACCTCCGTCACCATCAAATGTGGGCACGACTTCTGTTGCTCCTGCATCCAGCAGTCCTGGGCAGATCTGCAAAACAGGTTCCCTTGGTCTTGGTCAGTGTGAAGGAGGGCACTTCAGGAGCAACACCCAGCTGGGAAGGATGATTGAATTTCCAAGCTACTCCATGTCAGTATGAGAAGAGGGAGAACAAGACAAACTTGTATGAGGAGCATGATGAGGTCTTGACCTTTTGGTGAGGAGGACCAAGAGCCATTTTGTGTCTGTGCTCAGCCCCCTGACCACCAGGGCCACTACATGAGGATCATCAAGGAGGCTGCCTCTCACCACAGGAGAACTTAAAAGTTACGTTGAACCCTCGAAGGGTCAAGTAGAGTGTTCAAGAATTACTAGTCACCCAGGACCAAGAACAATTAGAACAGAGAGAAGATGGAACTCCAGAGACAGATTACCCTCTTAATTTGAGGGTCTGAACCAGTTTGTAGAAACTGAGCAACAGGCAGTTCTGTTAAGGTTAGCAAAAGAAGAGATTGAAAAGAAACTCATTGTGAGCAGGAGAGTATTTTCAGGCCACATTTCCAAGATCAAAGGTCCAATAAAATCGGGGTGGCAGAGAAGAGCATGATGTCAGAAGTGAAATTGCTGATGGGTGTTAAGAACGTCTCCCACAGGTGCGACAGCCTCAGATGCCCAGGTCTTTCCCTTCTGGTTAAGGAAAGGATGCAGTTTTCCTTTACAGTTTTCAGCTCTAAAGAAAATGAGTAACTTCTCCAAACTTCTGTCTCTGGTTCCCGAAACAGCACATCCTAGTCTGCTCATCTCCAAGGATGAGAAACACGTGACATTCGTGCAGAGAGAACCTTGTTCATCTGAATCTAGTAAGAATCATGCCTTATCCAGTGGTTCTGGGTTCAGAGAGGTTCAATTCTGGCTGGCACTGGGAAGTCCAAGTGGAGACAAGCCGAATGGACTGTGGAGGTTGGTCAAGACTCCATGAGACGTGGCTACTGTCAGGTTTGGACAAATGCTCGACAGTTCGACTGCACAATGGTGTTTACGTGGCTCAGTGCACTGTAAACAGTCACTCTCTAGTGGAAAAAACCTAGATGGATTGGCATTTATCTGGACCTAGTTGGGTGAGATTTCCTTTTACAATTTGAACATCAGGTCTCAAATCCATTCTTTCATAGATGGATTTTTCTGAAGCATGGAAGCCTTGGGTTGGTATTGGCAATGATCCAAAGCCTCTTATTCTCTGAGATAGCAGACTATGCAGGGTGAAGCGCAAGATGCAGCATTGCTTCATCTTTCTGCCATTTATGGCTAAATAAATGGCAGTGAATCTAGCACCAGTTTTTTTTTTTTTTTTTTGAGGCAAGTCTCATTATTGCCCAGGCTGGTCTCCGATTCTGCCCGTTTCCTGCCTCAGCTTACCGAGTAGCTGGAATTACAGTTGCATACCCACCATGCCTGGTCAGCAAAGTATTTGTTGTACCATGGATTGAACCCAGGGGTCTTGAAGTGGTGGCTTCGAGCAGTCCTCCCACTTCAGCCTCCCAAGTAGTTGGGCATGTACTACCACACCCAGCATTCTTTCATTTTGCTTCAAAGGAACAGATGCTGTGGGAACTGACAGATGTGGAAATGACCTGTGTTTCTGGAGTTTTAAGATGTAATAAATTTTCTTTGAGTTGCAGGATTACGAAGTCAACCTTTCAGCATTTATGGCCACCAAGGACATCAGCAAAAGCCTGGAATTCCTGGTTGTGGTTTGGATAGAAGATAGTCTCCAAAAGCTCATGTGCAAGACAGTGCAAGAAAGTTCAGAGGTGAAGTGATTAGGTCAAGACTCTCAAGCCACAGGAGGATTAATGCACTGATTGGGGTAACTGGGTGGTAACTGTAGACATCCTGAAGGCACGTGTCCAGCGACCCGTTTTGTCCTTGGTGCAGAGCTGTCCTTGTGGCTGTAACCTGGGCCACTGTTTTTTGCCATGCCCTTCCCCCATGAAGTTCTGCCTCCCCTAGGGCCCGGCCCAGCCATCTGCGGACGAGACCTCCGAGACCATGAGTGCCATAAACTTTTCCTCCTTCAGTTGTGTTCAGCAGGTCTTTTGACCACCGACAAGAAAAGCTAACCATGTGGATGTGCTGCATGAGGTTGTCCAGCAGAGTGCCGGTACAACGTAGAATCGCCACTTAGACGATGGTAAGGCTCAGGACTGGAAGGCCCAGGAGACATCTCACAGAACTTCAGAGGTCACGGTGCCTGCTGCTTAAGTTCCATCTTCATCTTCTACCTATGGCTCCATGCGGGGAGGCAAGGGAACCCTGACAGCATTTTTAAAAAAAAAAAAAAACCCCATACGAGCTGTACCTGAAGAAGCCGACACTGATCCCACAGTGCTGGGGTGAGACCTCTGCCCCTTCTGATGCAATCCCTCAGGCAGACTCCTCACCAACTGAAGACTTGGGCAGCAGAGTCCAAGGAAACCAGAGTGACAGGTACATTGCTTTGGACTGGAGGCCAGCCAGGGAGGGTAACTACAGAATTGCAAAGATCTTCTACTGACAAGCTGTACCCAGTATCAGAAGCATACAAAAGTCTTGTTTCCAAATGTGGTGTAACCCTCATGTTCCGAGCTTAAAAATGCAATTCAGATGCTGCAGAAAAATCAAAGTTCTCAAAGGCTATAGTTCTGAGTGACAGAAGGACAGAGTTGGAAGTCACTTACAGCTTTCCTGTTTAGACGACAATTTAATATTACAGAATTATGGTAGTTAATGAAGCTACCCAGGACCAAGAACATCACAGAAGAGGGATTTCATAATTCAAACACAGGCCTCCCAAACCTGGGCTCCTTCCGACTCCATCTCTTCTCTACTGTAGCTCGAGTTGAGCTGCCTGACTGCTATAGTCAAGGTGGCTGAAGTCATTTTTGGACTTTCCCTTCCCAAGGGCTATACCCCAAATAGTGTCTGTCCAACTCTGCTGCCCACATTACCCAGTTGTCATCGACTACCAGATGACACAAGCTCCGTGGCATTGCTGAGGCCTCAGAGGACCACACAGAAAACACAGGGTTCCCCGAGCTCAGGGGCTCAGGAGGGACTCTAGTCAGGATCTGCAGGGACTAATGGGAGCCAAGGGGACTCACAGTAATGTCACTCTGAAGTCTTGTCACCCAGAGCAGTTTGACAAGCATCAGAATGTCCAGAGAGCTGGTGCAGAACAGGCTTCCAGCCCTCAGGCCTTCTGCTTTAGGAGGATGTGATGGGTTTGGTGATACCCATTACTAGCAAGCTCCCCAGGAAGTCTGGGAGACTCCCTTGGAGAGTCACAGGCACAGGGTTGAACCATCCCAGGTCAGGGAGAGAACAGGAGCCCTGCTAGGGTTGGGGAGTCAGGAACCCTAGAGATGCCCTCCTTGAAATACAGCCACCACCATCAGGGACACAGCCAGCTGGAGAAGACTGCTGGCACATTGAGGTCACTTTGACCCTCCACATGGCCTCACGTGGGACCTCCCATTGGCCACAATCCCCAAGAAACAAAGCTCATGGGGAACTGGAGTCAGCACTCGGGGCAGCAAAGGTGCATGGGGGAAGGTGGAGATGCGAGAGACACCCAGAAGGTCCCGTCTGCTGAGACGCATCTTGGGGGAATTTCCAGCAGCCAGTTATTTTAGAGGAGCCGCTACCCTCGGCATCACTACGCCCATCGTGAGATGCACCATCCTGTGCTTGGAGTCCCATCTCTGCACCAGCAGGGGGGCCTGGGGAGACCTGCCCTCTTGGAAGCTGCAGAAGGCTGACACCAGTGACTCTCCAGTGTCCATAGCTCCTTCTAAAGGCTACAGTTCAGGCTGGCTAGCTGCTGCAGGCCCAGCTCGACTTGTTTTGAGAAAAAAAAAAACAACAACAACAACAAAAAACCCTCTTGTCACGATCCCTCAAGCTGGTGCCTCTGCCCACCTTCCTAGTGCCGTTTGCTCTGCGTGCCCAGGACCACGGACAACATCACAGAAGCTCACCTTATCCCGACATCAGATCCACCAACGACAGGTTCATGGTGGAATGTCAAGTTCTTTGGGGTCTGGCTATGCCAATATCCGCATCCTTAAGGTCAGCAGGTACAAGACCCCTCCCCCACTCCAATGACCCAGGCCTAAGGGGGGATGTCAGACACTAGATGGGCCTGGCTGCTGACCTCTGGGAGCCCAGCTCCGCACTTTGCACTCCCATGACCCAAGTCTGACTTTTCTAGGCTGGGAAGGACAGGCCAGTGCGTGGCTCCAGAGGTGGTGCTTGACACACCTGTCCAAGGGACGTGTATGAAGGGGTATGAAGAGGTGCCCGTCATTCCCAGGAAGTGTCTGGCCTATGCTCAAGGTGAAGTTTGATGGACACCCATGAGGTTTCCAAATGTGGGGCTCAGTGTATTAACACTTTCTTCCTGCTGTGTCTCTGGAGAGTCCCTTGGCCCCCAAATTCATTCAAGTTGACCTGTTTGCAGATTTTATGAGCTAAAGGAAAAGCAAGGCAATCCCTATTCATGTGGCCCTCAGTTCCATCCTTTTCTTGCACCCGACAATGGAAGTACTGCCGTCATCTTAAGCCTTCTGTCTGTTTGGCAGTGTCTGAACCCATCCCGCTGAATATGGGGGTGAAGTTTCTGCCCCATTTGTGGACAGGCACTGAGACTCAGGAAGCTAGAGCCGGGCCCACAGGGAGAACCTGCTGCAGACAGGTCGTGTTCTGCGCACGTTGTGCTCACATAGGCCGCCGGTGGAGGCCCCGTCAATGTTCCCTTCATCCTCCGTCCTAGGCTCAGATGCCTTGCTGTGCAATGACACGTGTTGAGCCCCTTTCTGTGGCTCTGGAGTCCAGGCAGCATCAGTTCCCATCAAATAGCAAGCTTGTCCCGAGGATGATCTAGAGCCCCAGATCTACTCCAACAGCAAGCAAGGCCAAAGCGAAGAAGGCCGAGTCCAGTGAAGGTTACCTGAAAGCATCATTTGACCTTTAGATGAATTCTAGGTTCTGACAGTCATCTCACTGACACTTTGTCATTCCAAGTGACTTACTCTGAGCCCCCTAATGAGGGCCATTGTAAGTATAGAGCCACTATGTAATATATATCATAATCACCACCCGTCACTCAAAACCCATCTGCCCTTCTGTCCAGCTCAGTGCAGATGAGCCCTTCCCACACCGTCTTCCTCCGTCTCCCCCCTTAGTTGAGCTGACGTCAATATTCTCCCACCATGCTCCATGGAGTTCACTGGGGCTCCAAGTCGCTTGTTAGTGGCAGTTTGTTCGTACCTGCCCTTTGGTTTTCTGCATCTCAGACTTGCCGTGTCCAACTCCCGGCTCCGACTCTTCCCCACACAGGCTGCCTCATCAAGCATCTGAATTGGTCAGTTCTTCCCTCACAGTATGCTAGAGTCCGTCAGTCCCCTCTGCCATGCTGCCTAGACTAAGCCAGCACTTAGCTCCTTGATGACTACACCAAGTTTCTGACTGATCCTTCTACCACGTGTCACTGTGTGCATCCAGGGAATCATTTAAAAGATAAGCCACATCACTCCAAGCTCACCAGTACGTCCACATCTCGCGCCAAGTAAAAGCTGAAGTGCTTACACAGGCCTCACGAGGCCTCGAGCTGTCCCTGCTCCGACTTGTACCTTCAGCTACATGCCTGCTGCTCTGTCCCTCTTTCCCCAGGCCCAAGCTCCCGGCTGGCTGGGCTGCGCTTGTTCTCCTGGCTCCACAATCCCCAGGCAGGCTAGCTCTAGAGGGATTAGGCTCCGTGGTCTAGGTTGCCTCACTCCTCCTCAGGGGTATGTCCTAGTACTAAGTTTCCATCTCTTAGATGAAGGAAGTAAATACGAGAGGGAAGATGGTCCACGGGAGACATTGGTGGCTTTAACTTTGTGGCTTGATGAGTAACATGCTCCGTTATAGCCACATGAGGGAGGGGATGCTCTAGGGGCAGTGAGCCCAGCTGGGGCCCCAGAACAGGAGGCAGCTCGAGTAGGTAGGTGAGGCACACACCCCCTGTGGCTTCTGCTGCCCAGTGAAGCCCTGGGGAGAGTCAGCCCTTATCAGGCTTCCAGGAGCCTCGGTGCTGCCCCCACCCCCAGGGCACACGAGGACTTGCTCCTCAGCACACGGCTGGCTTGCAGCGAAGGAGATGGGACTCTTCCACATGGCACCTTCCTGGGCCTGGCCCACTACCAGGCTTGAGCTGGTGCTGCAGCCAGGGTCTTGGCCCATTCTCCTGTGGGCCTCACTGTCCAAGTGTGACCTGTCCTAGCTGTCCTGGTCTGTAGACTTCACATCCTCTGATGACACCTGAGGCTCAAGTTGCCGTCAGCTCTCTATACAGCTGGAAAGTTGTGTAGTGTTCTGCCTTCTCTTTAAGGGGCACAGGGCTCCCAAGTCCTCAGCCACACACACGTTTTCCTTGTTCATAGGGGCACAAGGGGGATCAGGGTCTCGCTCATGAGACAGGCAAGAGAAGGCCTGGATAGGTCCCTTCAGCAGTAACAGAAGGCTAGCGCTTCAACTCCATCTTTACTGTGCATTTTAGGGCACTGGCAAGGGTCCCTGGACAGTCAGTGCCTCGGAACAGGTTTTGCATTTTACTCTAGTCTAGGAGGCCAATTGGGAGGAGGCCTGCCATCATTTGGTCTGTGAAGATGTGTTCGTGTTCTAACCCTGCTGCTCTTGCTGAGCAGGAGGCCCTCATGTTGTATCCTCAGAGGATACCCTGGTCCTGGCTCAGAGGGGTGGGGGAAACTCCAACTTTAAGCATCCTATCACCTGCCACAAAGATTTTAGCTTGAAACTCACAATGACGAGTATCTCCACTTTTGTTTACTATCTTCAAAGCCACGAGAGCGACTCTCCTGACCCCTCAGCTGATTCAACGTGGCTAATTAAGAACCATTGTCCTTCCCGACTGCTCTGGTCAGAGGGGATTTTTACTGCAGGTTGCACAAATGGAGGAACTACACATACAACAATCTACACTGGAGGTAAGAATCATCTCTTCCAGAAGTAATCGACTTTTCTAGACTCATCCTTGCAGCCACATTTAATAGTCGAGTTAGAAGTCACCGATTTTAAACTATTCATCCAGTGAGTTTAAAGGTCATAGATATGCCCTACAAAGAGGGAGCACAAATTTGTAAGAAGGAAAGATTGAGTTAGAACTCTGAGGGAAAGATGTGAAGCCAGCCAAGGGCTCACCATCCGTGTGCACAGAAGTCAATGCCACAGCACCAGCTTTTACAAGAAGTTATTAAAGGTTAACCGATAGAGAGAGGAGGCAAGTTCAAATCTGTCTACAATTGGCCAGTGGGGTTTAAGGGCTTTGGAGTTGATGGGTCTGATGTTTGTCTTGGTTGAATGCAGTTAGGTCTTTTAATGTTTTAGCTCCGTTTTAAATTCCAGGTCACACCCTTGCTCTTGGATGTAGCTCCCAGTCCCCAAACCTTTAGCTTGAACCTTCGAGGGCATACATGTTGTGCTCATCCTTAGGTTAGGCTTTAAGGTGCCTGTCCGATGTGTTCTGTAAAATATTTCCACACCACAGTTATGAGTGAGGAATTGAATTCCTATCAGGAAAATGCTGAGCCACATTTTGATTTGTGTCCTAGAAGGTGGGCAGGGACCCACTAGCATTGGAATAAGTAGAGGCGGTGGGTGTGCCCGAGATAAGGCTGGTTATTGCCAGCCAATGCAGCCAAAGTTAGGACTGACCTCCCATGGAGTCCTTGAGACCCCTTTGATTATGTCTTGGGAATAGTTCTCAGGTCCTTGAGATACTCCTGAGGTGTAACAGACACCCATTTACAGTTGTAAGCCCCCTTTAGTAAATATCTAGCAGGACTTTGTGGTTTAACATGGGCTCAGTTTCAGATATAAAAGGCAAGGTTTGAGGGTTAAACAAGGCGACAGCCATCTTCTATAAGTTTCATCGCAAATCACTATGGTCAGGTCATCTAGGGCCAAGGACTGCTTCTCCCTGTCAGTCTTTCTCATTTCAGATTAGGTTTCTGGTCATCTCTTCTGAAAGAGAAAAGATGTGTTCAGGGTAAGGGGCTTGTCAGTATTTGGGGAGAAAGGTCTCTAACATTTCTGTCATGACCCATGGTTCAATCTTTCCATTCACTGTCATAGGAATTTTAACCTAAAGCCATTGGGGAGAAACACTGCTTGTGTTAAGAATGCCTAACATTTCACACCAATACCAATTACCCTTACCTCCCCTTGAAAAAGAAGTTCAGTTATAGCTGCATATCAAACTAAGTCACTTGCAGCAATCACTGGAGTCATTCAACTGTAGTGGAGCTATTTTGCCTTTTAAGTTCTGCCTGTGGACACCACAGCAGTGGAGCTCACGGAGACCCTTCTAGCCCTCTCTGCAGTAATGAGGGACTGCCCTTCTTCCCTGCAGAAGGGCACTGCCCTCCATTAGCAGTGGGGTGACCATGCAAGCTGGAGCCGAGATTGGGCAGAGCCAACTCATCTAGGAAATGGATGGGATTGGCCAGAAGAGGACCACAGGAAGTATGTTCAGGAAACATAGCAGGGCCACAGGGCAGGGGTCAAGTGTCCACAGAGCTAACAGGTTGGAACATACCAAAATGTAGAATCACAAGGGATGAGTCCTGGAACCCCCAAGGCCCTGAAGTCTAAAGCCACCCGACACCAAAAGCCACACATGTTGCAGCTGGAACAAGGATGCAGACTCGACTCCTGAAAAGGCATGTCAAGTTATCAGGAAAGTGAAATACTCCACTGGACACTTAGAGACCATCTTGAAACAGATGAAAAAAATCTGATAAATAGGAGATCTCGGGAGGAAACAGATTTTAGTATTGAAGGGTATGAAAATGTTCAAGCTCACTGGATGAGCAAAATAGCAAGATGGAAATGAGAATCCATGGATTTGTAGATCAATAGAAATGATAAAATCCAGAGTGTATTTAAAAATACACTTTAAAAATACCCATGTTTAGATTCCTGATGTGCTTCCCCTCCAGTTGTAGGTAGGGACTTTCTCAACCCAGATCTATTCTCCCCTGTTCTAATATTGCCACATAGAACTCTGGTCTCCCAAAATATTCTAGGACAGCAAGAAATGTTCCCCCAGGAGAGTTGAATCTCCAGGTGAATCTGGCCAGTGGAGGGAGAGCAGTCGCCTTGGGCAGTACATGTGCAGTGCTGTGCCATCCCATGTCACCACTTCAAAGGCCCGATGACAAGCTGGGAGTCTATTCCTAGCATCCCCTTCTAGTCTACAGGTATACAGAGCAGTGTGAAGCTGCATTGCTACATTCTTGAGGCTTGGGGGGTAGGAAGAAGGCCCTCCCCACTGCCCCTGAAGCATCCTGAATACACATACCTCAGGGTAGGTACTTTCTCCAAGCAGTTCCTGACTATGGGGCTGGAAGTTCTGGGTTCTTGGGCAGCTGGGACCTCAGGATATGTGACCAAGTGGGACTGGACACATCATCATTGAGAGCATGTGGCTTTCCAAAAGCCAAACACATTGCAGCTGGAGGAAGGATACACCAGACTTGACCGGTACCCTGTGGCGGTGCCTTGTGCCTGAACATGTTCTTCCCTGGTCAGGGCTTTGCTCTCCTGGGTCAACATGGACAAAGCCTTTCTAACTCCTCAAAGAGTCTAACAACTTGGCTTCACTGGAGACATGCAATAAGGATTCTCTAGGGAGAGGGTACCTCAGTCACTGGTGGATACAAAGATTGGGACCCTTACCCAAGTCAGACAAGGGAAGAGCAAGGGGCTGCCTTTGCTCTACCCAGTAGAGGCATTACTCATTGTGCAAGTCGGATGTGAGGTGTCCCCCCCAAAAGTCTTACATTAGGCAGATGGAACAAGGTTCAGAGCTGAATGATTAGATTATGAGAACTGTGACCTTATCAGTGGATTAATCCACTTGATGAAGTAGCATTTGAATGGATCATTGAGTGGTAATGGGCAGGTGGAGTATGGCTGGAGGAAGCAGGTCACTGACGGCATGCCTTCGGAGTCTATTTTGTCCCTGGCACCTCACATTCTGCTTTCCAGCTGCTATGAGGTGAGAGACTGTCAGGCTGGTCCTTCCATCATGGCATTCTGCCTTCTGAGACCCAGTGTGATGGAATCGGCAGACCACGGACTAAACCTCGAAACTGAGCCCAAGTAAATGTTTCCTCTAAGTTTGTCAGGTCTTGGTCACAGCAATGAAAAACTAGGACATCTTTGTAGGTCCCTGGAGTCATGGAGGACATGACATGTGGGGCTGCTACTCAGATGCAATGAACAGGTCATTCTTGGAGCTCCTGTGATTGAGTGGGACACAGGTCAAGAGAAGGCTTTGCTTTCTGTCTGGACTGATAAGCTACACTGCCATGAGGATATGGTCTCAGTGGAAGCAAGTCTGGTAGGGACAGTTGCTATATGGATCCAAATGAAGTTTCCAGTTGGATAGTCACAGCACACACTTCAGGAAGAGAAGAGCTATGGTTACTTCTGCCAGCAAATATTGTATAACTGAAGATCAACTCCTTGCTGGTTTCTGGGTCCTGCTAGCCATAAACACCTAAAGACAGTTTAGAGGTGCCTGGTAGCTAACCTCACATGAGCTGGGTGCTATTTGAAGTTCTGTGTAGTATTGAACTGCACAGGATTCCAATGCCATGAGGAATTATAGAGTGGTCAGGCTCAGACCAACTTCACTAGCAGGAAATTCAGATGTCTTGGTGCTTGATCTTATACTGAGCTTCATTTTCTTCATCTCATTGCCAGTTTACATGGGGAACCACATGGTTCCAAGCATTTCTCCACTTTATCTTTAAATTTACGGTTCTCCATATTTACAGAAGCCAGATTCTGATCACAAAATCTTGGGGGAAAGGCCAAGCCAAGGCTCTTTGCATGTTCCAATGGGAGGTCACTCAGGTCAAGAGAAGGCTTTCTACCACTTTGCCTAATGTATTTCAGCTCCACTCCTTAAGGCCCATGTGGGTGGGTTTATAGCATAAAACTTGAGGTCTGCAAGGGCAACTTTGGTAGTTCCCAATGCCTCCTACCTACAGGTTGTGCCCGATGACTGCAGCACTCATAGGACTTCTTACCAAGTAATGTGTGCTGCAAGTCTTGGAGGAAAACATCTAAATGTGATTCTACTGGGAATTCCAAGTTTGGATCTCCATTTCTGATGTTAGGATGATCCTGTCAATGTTGACCGAGTTGTGATCAGCTGCCAAATGGAACTGGCAGCTCCGTGGCATTGCTGAGGACTCACAGGACCACACAGGAAGTGGGGCTCAGGAGGGACTCTAGTCAGGATCTGCAGGGAGTAATGGGACCCGAGGGGACTCACAGTAATGTCACTCTGGAATTTGTCACCCAGAGCAGTTTGACAAGCATCAGAATGTCCAGAGAGCTGGTGCAGAACAAGCTGCCAGGCCCTCAGGTCTTCTGCTTTAGGAGGATGTGATGGGGTTGGTGATACAGCAAGCTCCCCAGGAAGTCTGGGAGACTCCCTTGGAGAGTCACAGGCACAGGGTTGAACCATCCGAGGTCAGGGAGAGAACAGGAGCCCTGCTAGGGTTGGGGAGTCAGGAACCCTAGAGATGCCCTCCTTGAAATACAGCAACCACCATCAGGGACACAGCCAGCTGGAGAAGACTGCTGGCACATTGAGGTCACTTTGTCCCTCCACATGGCCTCACGTGGGACCTCCCGTTGGCCACAATCCCCAAGAAACAAAGCTCATGGGGAACTGGAGTCAGCTCTCAGGGGCTGACTCTCAAAGGTGCATGGGGGAAGGTGGAGATGCGAGAGACACCCAGAAGGTTCCTGTCTGCTGAGATGCATCTTGGGGGAATTTCCAGCAGCCAGTTATTTTAGAGGAGCCGCTACCCTCGGCATCACCAGGTCCAGTCCTCCCACTTCTCGGCTACGCCCATCGTGAGATGCACCATCCTGTGCTTGGAGTCCCATCTCTGCACCAGCAGGGGGGCCTGGGGAGACCTGCCCTTCTGGAAGCTGCAGAAGGCTGGCACCAGTGACTCTCCAGTGTCCATAGCTCCTTCTAAAGGCTACAGTTCAGGCCGGCTAGCTGCTGCAGGCCCAGCTCGACTTGTTTTGAGGAGGAAAGAACTCTACCTCTCATCACCACCCCTCAACTGGTGCCTTATGGTCAGCAGGTACAAGACCCTCCCCCACTCCAATGACCCAGGCCTAAGGGGGGATGTCAGACACTAGATGGGCCTGGCCGCTGACCTCTGGGAGCCCAGCTCCACACTTTGCACTCCCATGACCCAAGTCTGACTTTTCTAGGCTGGGAAGGACAGGCCAGTGCGTGGCTCCAGAGGTGGTGCTTGACACACCTGTCCAAGGGACGTGTATGAAGGGGTATGAAGAGGTGCCCGTCATTCCCAGGAAGTGTCTGGCCTATGCTCAAGGTGAAGTTCGATGGACACCCATGAGGTTTCCAAATGTGGTACTCAGTGTATTAACACTTTTACTCCTGTATTTTTTGGAGGAGTCTGTAGTGTCCCTTGGCCCCCAAATTCATTCAAGTTGACCACATTTTTGGTAGATTAGATTAAGAAAAGCAATCCCTACATGCTTTTTGGCCCCCATTGCGTCAATTTCATAACCCTGCGGATGGACGTCAGTTAAAACATTGCCTACTCAGCAGTGTCCGACCCGGGCCACAAGGAGAATTTGAAGATCTTGCTGCTGGCCAGATCGTTTTCTAGGCATGTTGTTCTGGGATAAGCTGCGTGAGGAAGCCCCATCAATGTCCCTCAGCTGGAGCAGGGGTCCTGTGTGTCATTCTTTGTCCTAGACCCAGCTGCCTTGCTGTACAGTGACAGATGTGGAGTCTTTCTGTGGCTCTGGAGTCCAGGCAGCCTCCGATTGAGGACCGAACTTGAACTTGGTCCCATTTACTTTTAACTGATCTTTTATTCTACTGAAAGGCAAAGTGCTACCGAGCAAGATTTTAGGATGTCAAGCATGGGTGCTCGGAGCCTTCGGAACCAAGGCCAGCCTGGCCATAGCCCTGGAGGGGATGGCCTGGTGTTTGAGGACATTGCACTATAGCTTACTGACACTGAACCTTCCAGAATGAAGTTCTCAGAATTCTCTTGGGATTTGCAACAGAGGCCCACGGGACTTCCAGCCATTCTGAGAATACCTCCAAGGAAGTCGAGGGGAGGCAGGGCTCGGTCCCAGGCAGCTCAGCTTCCCCACTGCTACCCGCACCCCAACCACTGCTCCCCTTCCTGAAGATCCCTCCGGAGTCTTGGTTTTTGGTACATATCCATTTACAGGAATAGTTGAACAAGATCTTTCCATCTGAGGAATACTGAGGTCTTTATCCCGCTTTCTGTCCCTTAAAGACAGCATGAGGTTTCAGAAATAATCCCTTTGATCTTTCTATCAAGGCAAAATGTTCTTGGAGGCAGTGAAGACCTCTTGAGTAGGTAGAATATGGTGGAGCTTGCAATTAAGCCCTCTCAGAGGGGCCAGAGGAGGGACAGAGACCAAATGTCAGTCTTGGCCCAGACAGTGACCTACAGCAGACTCATGAATGAGTCATGTCTGAGCTCAATCTTCCAAATGGCTTATTTCCTTTTGTATTTTGTTTAGATTAAAACCTTGGACAACTTGGTGTTTGGTCCCTGACCCCACTTGAAAGCTATTTTGGCCAGTTTCTTATGTTTGGGGATTGAACCCAGGGGCTCTTAGCCACATCCCCAGCCTTTTATATTTTAGAGACAAGGCCTTGCTAAATTGCTGAGGCTGGCTTTGAATCCACGATCCTCCTGCCTCAGCCTGACGAGCTTCTGGAATTAAAGGCAAGTGCCATGGCACCAACTCTTTTCCCTTATTTTTGGGGTTGGGGAGGGTGGTGTTCCAACAGGATTTGAACATGCAGCGGTGAAGTGAGGTGAGGATGTGTGGACCGAGCAGGGCGGAGACGCTCACACCCCGACGGTCTCTGCAGAGCAGATGAGATGCCCTTTCTAGGCTTTCTTTCATCTTTGGTACCTATTGGGTGTCAGTTGGGGAACCAACATTCAGGTCAGTGGGATGATTGAGAAAAAGCAGGTAGACAGAAGGTCATTGATCTTCCTTATCATGAGGATTAAGAGCTTCTGTGAGGGAAGGGATTTGAGTGGAACTCAGGCTCAGGAAACAGTGCTATAGGACAAAGAAAAGGTTGAAACGCATGGTCCCCATGCCCGATCGCCTGGATTCTCACTAGTGACAGCCACTTGAGTGCCCTGGAGCGTTTCAGTGGTGGGCACCTCTGCTCAAGAGGAACAGGAGTCCCAGACTCTCATGGGTCCTCATTGATTGGGGCGGGGGGGCAGTCTTGGCTTGCCTCTAGTGTAACTGCACCTGCCATGAGGATTGCAGAGGGAACCTTATTCTTCCCGTATCTTTGTTATAGGCATTGGACAGGAGCATGTTTTAAGTGTCCCTAGTACCTCCCCCCTCAAATTATGTAACTTTTAAAATAGTTATTTCTGTCCAGCTTCTCAAGTATTCTGGGAGCTGCTCCTTCTCATTCCTTAAGAATGTCGCCCCCCTCTCCCACGTACTTTGTTCATCCCGCCTAGAGGCTACACGGAAACCACTTTGACCTCTAGAGAGACAATCTCCCAGTTTTGACCTGTTCTTCCTGTTGTGCTATTTTGGCATTCTGTGCCACCTACCCTGATACACCTGTTTAAAAGAAGGTATCAGTTCCTGAAGGGACAGCCACTGGGACAAAGGTTCTCCGTGGGAACACTTGACACTCCCAGCTCTGATTATTCAATGCAGTCTCCGCCAACACCGCTGCCTGTCTCCTTTGGTTTAACGGACATGAAAATCTGTCACTGAGGACTAAAGTAGAGCTTAAGATGATATCAGTAGCAACTTGCTTTCAACACCTGCTCGCTCTTTTGCATATCAAACCCGCCATGCCTGGCTTCTGGCTTTCTCCTGTAACTCTCCCACAGAGGCTTCCTGACAAACGCGACAAACGCGGGGCTGCCAGCTCTTCCCTCAAGGTGTGCTAGTAGCCGATAATCCCCATCCCTACACATTCTGGGACTCAGCCCCGTCCCGAGTCTGCCCAAGCTCCTAGCTGGTCTCTCTCCCCCAATTTCTCTGTATGGAGCCAGCGAGAGCCTTCAGGACTCAGGACACCACTCACCCCAGCATATCTGCATTCGACTCCAGGTTAAAGAAGTCCTTACGAAGCCACCCAGTCTTTCATGGTCTCCGCCCCTGCGACTTTGAGCCTCCTGGATGTGGCACATGCCTCAACCCCTCCTCATGAGGGCACCGTTCGTTCCCATTTAATCTGCTATGTTCCAGAACGTTCCACCGTTGAGCAGGTCGGGCTCTGCTCTCAAGGTCATACCAATTCTCGCTGGCGGGAGTGTGTTCCAGGAAATGTGTTTCAACAGACATTCTTGCTGTTCAGGTGAGGGGACTGGACACAAGGGGAGTGGGCTGTGTCTCGGGGTGGCAGAGCCGAGGCACCCAGCACATGCCTGCTTCCAAGATAGAATTAGAGCAGCCGCAGCTGCAATGGAGCCACTCCTTGAAGGAGAGAAGCTCCTTCTAGGGGAGAAGGCCAAGTGCAGTGGGCAGGGACCACAGCGGGGAACAGAGCAGGAGAACAGCTGGAGGGTGGGGAGGCCCCCCTGGGGGCAGGATTCAGCAACTTGGGGGAACAGTCTTAGATTTCCAGAGCCCTGGCTCTGGAGCGGTTTGGGCTCTTCGCAGTGTATTTTTATGGCACTGTCACTATGAGCCATCTCGGTGGCACTGAAACTACGAGCCATCAGGAAGGGTTTACTCTGAGCTCACTGCTCTGGGATTCAATGGTATTTGCATTTTCCCATCTCTGGGACCCATGGCAACATAGCATTTCTGCTCAGTGGGTGGCAACAGGGTGGGGGCGCCAAACTTGCCGAAGGGTTTTCTGAGAGTGTAGACTGCAGAGCCTGCAGAAGACAAGGTGCTGCCCTCTGGGATCCGTGGCTCACCAGGCCAGCTGCCAGTCTGAGGAAGTGAGCATGCTGTAGGCCACCTACCAGCAGACATGGCTTGTGTGACCATGGGGCGTAAGGGTCATGCCACAGCTAGCATGGCCTCCGCCTCCAGTGTGTAGTACGGGAGACTTGAGAGAATTCTCCATTCTCTAGCTCCTTATCATTGTATTGGCATTTTCCCTGCTCCCAGAGCACACGATCCAAGTAGCACTGGAGAGTCTATATAGGGAACCCGGCCTTCAGCCAGCCGTCCAGCAAGCAGAGCTGCCAAGAGGTCTTCCCACAGCGACCCAAAGTCACTCCCACTGGAAATCTGATGGCCATCACTGCGGAAGGGTAGCAAGTAGCCCCAGCCTTGGATTCAAGGGACACAGCCCAAGACAGGCGTTGACAGAGGCCAGGGTTCCACCCCTGCCCCTCGTTCCAGTGCCTCGGTTGAGGCAACTTATTGCCGTTTGTGTTTTTGTTCCTATTTTATTCCCCCATCCCCCGTTATAATGTAGCAGGAGAAAAGTGATGATTTTAAGTTTTATTCTAGATAATGACACCATCAACAAGTAAAAATGGGGAAATAGTTTTTGCTCTTTAATCCCTCCCCTCGATGGCACTGGGCATGAAGCCCAGCACATTGATAAGGTGGGGCAGGTGCTCTGCCACCGAGACCCATATCCTGCCCCAGTGAGATCATTCCTTACGTCAGCCCTGGCACAGCCCTGTTCAAACCTTGGCAGACACATCAACTCGAGTAGGAGGGGAGGTGAAAGCCCCAGCAGATGACCCCAAATAGGCACGGCCAGGGGGCATGGAAGTCCTACCCTTGGACAGTGACTCCCATGGCAATAGCAGAGAGAAAGAGAAAGACGTGGCCACAACAGCCTGGGGACTCAGGGCCGCCATTCTCTATCAGAACACATTGGTGACAAAACTGGAGGGAAATGCTACAGAGCAGGGACCTGTGACTCTGGTGTCCATCCGCCTTTCCCCATGAAATACCCCACACTGAACCACTGACTCAGAGGATGGGTGCTCCAGACCTGCTAATTCAGTAGCAGACATGCTTTCAAGTAACAAGGGTAGTACCTACAGAGCTTTAGGGAGCCCCCAATACCCAATCAAAGCTTCTGTTCCCATCAGAGGGGTAAGCACAGAGAATGCACCCACCTCCCCACTGTCTACATTACACCTGCCTGAACTACCTGAAGGAGCGGTTCTTGTGAGGCCTACAGAGAAATCAGGTCTCTTGGAATCTGAATTGGAACAGATGTCAAAAGCCACTAGTCCCAAAGAAGCCACAGGGAAACTGTCCCAGGATATTGACTTGTTGTGCACATGAAGGTGGAGGAGACACCCCTTACAACAGATGCACAGAAATAGAAACAAGAACTGAAACAGGGCAGTATGACCCTCCTAGAAGTCTAACTCTAGTAGGACATCCCAAAGAAACTGGCTGAAATGCTGGACAAATAATAAGAGTCATTTTTGAGAAGCTCAATAAAACTTGACAATTGACCAAGGAAGACAAGACAGGATATGAGCTTTTCAATAAACAAACTAACTTTGAAATCTACAAAGCTAAGTCAGATAAACTTCATTGAAAGCCTCAGACTAGATCAAGCAGAAGATCAGAATTTGAGGACAACTCTACCAGAATAGTACATTCAGATAACAGCGAGAACTATAGGATCTCTAGATACCATTTAAAGATCAAACTTCTGAATTGTTAGCAACAGAGGGAGAAGATCTATATGCTGAGGGCATAAAGTCCTCTTAAGTAGCTGAAAATTTCCCAGATGTTGGGAAAGATGTGGACATCCAGATAAAATGTACATTTAGAACCCCCACCAAATACACATGACCAGAAAAGAACCTCTCCAGGATGTTGAGGTTGCCAAGAATGAATAGTCAAAGTTGCAAAAGAATGCGAGTGTGGTAGTGCATGCCTGTAATCCCAGCAGCTTGGGAGGCTGAGGCAGGAGGATCATGAGTTCAAGGCAGCCTCAGCAATTTAATGTGAGGTCCCGTCTCAAACGGGCTGGGGATGTGACGCAGTGGTTAAGCACCCTGCCTTCAATCCCCAGTACACACACACACACAAAAAAAGGTTGCAAGAAAGTAGTGCCTGGTTGGTCACACTGAAAGTCAAACCCATCAGAACAGGCTCACAGAACAATAAGGTTATGCGAGCATGGAATTTCATGTGTTTTAAGTCATGAATGAAAAGTTCTCACCAACTAAGATTTTTGTATTCCTCAGAATCAGGAGAAATAAAGGCCTTTCAAGATCAACTAAAAAATTCATGACAAGCATTACAGAAGATATTTAATGGAATCCCACACCCAGAGGGGGAGGATCAGCACAGTTTCAAGATCATAGGAAAGAGTCTACCAGAAGATTAGACATGCAAATGAGAAATAAGTCAAATGCTTTCACAATGTAGTAAGCCATCAAGCATCCAAGATGAACAGTACAGGAAAAAATGAATATGGAATATTTAAAACCACTCAGGTAAAAAAAAAAAATGATAGGACCTACACTAACAATAAATGTAAGTGAGTTCAATTAAAACTGACCGATTAAAAGACAATACCCAACAACATGCTGCCTGCACCCGACTCATCTCTAAGAGGGACTAAGTGAGAATGGAAAATATTCTAAGCAAATAGGACCTGAAAGCAAGCAGGAGTAGCTGTGCTGATAAATGATAGAGTAGACTTAAGCTAAAATCATTTAGAAAAGCAGAAAGTCACTACATAAAGGAAGTCATGAAGATATCAATTATAAATATATATGCTCTGACTGGCAAACTGATCCAGTTTTAAACAGATTACTAGACATAAAATGTAGACCGAGTACAGTAGTGGATGACTTCAATAACCTACTCACCATTAAGCTACTCAGACCAAAGTCAAACTATACTTCCAGATCAAATGATCTTAAGACACCTATAGGATATTCCATCTAACAGCTGCAGATTATGCATTCTTTTTATCCCATTAAATGGATTCCAAAATAGATTAGGCCATAAAACACATCTTAAAATATTAGATGAGGGGGAAACATTGAGATAAAAATGAGGTTTAGAATGATCTTTGAATTCAGGAGGCCATTACACAAGTTTTGAGGGTGGGTGGGTATTTCAAACTGAGACCAACTTGCTTTTTGCTGATAGATTTCTAAGGGCTTGGGGGTGGGGGCAGTGCTGGAGATGGAACCCATGGACACTGTCACTGAGCTACATCTCCAGACCCTTTAAAGATGTCTATTTTGAGACAAGGCAAGCCTTGGCAACTAAGACCCTAAACTTGTGATCCTCCTGTCTTGGCCTCCCAGGTAGCTGGAATTACAGGTGTGTGCCGTAGTGCCTGGTCATAGGTGCTATTTTGACCGATAGTCTGAGTGTGGATATTTTTGCCATGAGTGACAGTGTTCCTCTGCATTACAAAAGGTGTTATTTCTTTTTAATAAAGATTTGACAGGATTTGTATAAACAGTTTTAACCTGGGACAAAAAAATGGATCCTACAGAGAACCTGAGTGACTTATCCTCATGATGAGATCCCATGGAAGAACTGGCTGCCTTGACTCTTCCTGCTTAGATTGAGGACTTAGTTACGAGCCTCATGTTCCGAGCAGGCTTATGGATTCTCACTCTTGTCATCAGTATCCACGTGAGAGTTCCTCTAGTTGTATGCAAGATATAGGATAGGTGAGGTAGCAGGTTCCCCAGACGGTGTTCAGAGCAAACAACTATATTTTGCTTAAAGTGAAAGCACAAAGGAACCATCTGTCCCCTATGGTCATGTGATCCCACTCAGGCAGTTATCCTGCCATTACCTACAGCATCAAGATTCACCTGAAAACAGGTGGTATGGCCAAGGCCAGCAGCAATAGTAAGAACTGAGGACCACACCATTCCTGAAACCTTGTTAGTGTCCCCTTATGTGGCTTTAAGATTCTCAGCATTTAATGAGAGAGTTTAATATTTCAGTTTTTGGTGGACAAAACATCTTTGTTTTTACGTGGTGCTGAGGATCCAGAGCCGCGTGCATGCCAGGTGAGTGCATTACCACTTGAGCCACATCCCCAGCCAACTTTTCTTTCATTCAAATAAGTTAGACACCAATTTAGGAAAAGAAAGGTTTCTTAGGCATGCCCCACACGGGAAAAGTCGAGAGGAACAAGTTCTCCAACCCAGGTTGTGGTTAGCTTCAAGCTGCCCAGTGCTACTCTGGGCACATGACCTTCATGCAGAAGCTGGAAGAGAAGCAGCACATGATCCATCAACCACAATTTCTCAAGTAATGATAAGTAGTCAGTTCCAAGATCTGAGCAAGAGCTGTTTTGATCCAAACCCACAGTGAGGGCCCAGAGGGGGAGAGACTCAGTTCTGGGGATGGCACCTCCATCCTCCATTCATTGTAGCCCGGTAAGTATACCCAGTTGGCTGCCACAGTGACCATCCTAACATGGCAAATAGAATCGGCTTTCTTGTTGCCTCTAAGAGGTTGTGCATCTATTGGCACAACCTCATGTATTTTGGATACCCAACAACTACTTATGATTGAGTCAATCTTCGAAACATTCCAGATCCTAGATCCTAGTACTGCTGCAGAGCCACAAGGTAACCTGAAATCAGACATTATGACGTACTGGCAAGCATGTTGAGCAATAGCAACCATCATACACCAGGAGAAAGCATATCCTTTTGTGTGACTGGGGTAACACCATAAGCCAGAATCTATTAGTGACAAAGATTTTACTTCAGTGTGCACACACACGCAGAAGAGTATACGCATGCTCACCAGCTGTACTCCCAGCCTGGATAGGAGCACAAATTGCGAAGTGACCAAGCTTCTGCCCAAATGCACCTCCACACCAGAGTGAGTAAGCTGGAGCTGTGCTCTGCAGAGTGGAGCACAAGTTGGAACTGGAGATGAGCAGGTCCTGCTACACACAGCATGCTTAGGTCAGACCAAGGGCACGCCTGTAGATGGAGCCACTGCATGCCAAGACAAACACTGTCGGCATTACATTTGGTGACAGCGAGTGTGGAGGTGGGGACAGCAGCTGGGGTGCTGGCAAGGTCTCCGTCCTCCCCATTGTGGTTTCATGTGTGTCCACTTGAGTGTTCCAGTCTCTTAGTGAGGGCACTTCAAAAAGGAGGAGTAGACAGACTGGCGAGTTTCCAAGCACCAACTTGGTGAGCCTACCTCTTCTTGTGGTTACTCCCATGAACTGAGGGGTCTTTCTTATTAGTCTGGAGAACAACTGCAGACCTCTCAAGGACGTGACTCAGGCTGGGCTTGCTTCTGGAGCAAGCAGGATTCCCGGAGCTCCAAGATCTGCCCGAGAACTGTCCTGGGAGATTCAGTTGCAGAACCTGTGGCCACCACCAGCAGCTGCTCTGGATCTTGAGGCCTCACGGGTACACGAGGGGATACCAAGATAGATTTTTGCAGGGTTGGGAAAGGCCTAAGCTTCCACTTCAGCCTCATTTCTGGTAGTGCCCCCGTGTGTACCCACAGCATGTAAGAATGCATTAGAGCCACAATTCAGTGGCTAAAAAAGTTTCACCATCACTTGGCTAAACTTACTCCTCTGATGCGAGTTGCAACAGGCTGCGCTGAACACTGCACTTTTCTGCAGCACAGCCCTCGTGGCTTGGGTAGAGGCTCAAAGGCCGACACCTTAGAGCCCATTCCTTTCAGTTGCTCTTTCGTTTGTACGGCGAGAAGCTACACCTAACCCCTCAGGATGCTGATCCTGTTCTCAAAGCCCTCGGTTGGCTTCAACTTCAGGCCTTCTGATGGAGAGTAGTGAAGGGGGCAGAGGACTAGCTGCCTCAAAGGAGCAGTCAGTGCACATTCAGAGAACTGATATGTCTATCATTGTCCCATTGAGACCCCAATGAAGGGAACCCATCCTAGCCTGGCTTCTATTACCCATGGTGAGGCAGACTTAAACCCAAGACATCAGCAAAGCTATCAATGAAAAGGAATGTTTACTGTTTCCAAACAGCAGAGCTAGATGGTCATCCACTCCCCTGGCTTGGGGGGGGGTTAATAAGTTTCATCAGAGCCAGTGTTTGACACACATAAGGGAGATTTGAAAGGGCAGGTATTTTAGGTATTTGAGGCTGGTATGTAGACCATGTTAGTTTCTTCAATTTATGCAACATTTTACATTGAAGTTACTCCCTCTGCCCTTAAAAAAAAAAAAAAAACAAACAAAAAAAACAATTCCAAAGCCTTCTGTGGTCCTTTACAGAAAGGCTTGTGTTTGGCCAATCAAAGCCAGTGGACCCACTTCCTTTTTAGTGGTTGCTTCGTGACCTTGACCTCACCCTTGCTTCCCATTGTTGGGATTTTCTGCTAGTGGCACTGAGCTCTGGGGACAGTACATGCCGGTCTAATCATGTCCCCGATCTTGCACTGGGATCTACTGACTCGATTTGCAGGAGTAAAAGCAAGTTCTAAGAACATGTTTATTCCCTGTGCCCGTCTAGCCACAGGCAGTTTTGTTCGTTGTGTCAGGTTGGTACTTTAATACCAGTTAAAAGCTGTCATCTACAGAGCCAGGCTTCCACTGTTGGGAACCTGGGAGAACTGGGGACTCGAGGATCATGTGGTTCAGAGCATTCTCCTCACAGCCCACCCCAGAGGTGCACCGATACCCCAAGCATGGCACCAGGCTCACAGAAGTCTTTTCACAGCTGTCCTGTGATTGCTCCAGAAGTCTGCTGGGCAGGTGATCAAGGCCGACACCTTGAGAGTGAGTTGAAGACAAACACAAAGTTCCCAGAACAATGACCTTCCATCACGGAATTGGTTCAGGAGCAAGATGCCACCCTTTGTTCAGGTGACAGGGATGCTTCTTGCTCAGTGAGAGATTATCAGGAGACACGGGTCTTCAGACTTGAGGTCAAAAGTTTTTTTTTTTTTTTTTGGCAATTGGTAAATGGCGAGTAGGATAGAGATGAACTGTCCCAGAGGTCCTGAGGCCTAGCTCTAGAAGCCAAGATCAGGGACTGCTTCAGTGACCCCCCTCCCTTGGGTGCATGATAGCATCGATTTGACAGATTAGTCCACATCACTAGGAACCTGTCATGGTTGTCTTTGCTTTTGAACACAAGCAATTGACTCAGCCTACTGGACTGATGCTGGAATGGAGGTTAGAAAGGGGTTCTCAGGACCCGAGTCTGTAAGGCATCCCCGGCGGCCTCCTGTTAGTGTGGACCCAGCCACTGTATCCACACATAAGATGCCTTATGCTTGGGCAGTGCCTGGGTGTCCTGCCATGAAGACAAGGTGTTGACCCAGCCACAGGATACTCTGCCAGATGATAGGTCACCCTGTCCCCATGTGGCACAGCTCGGCCAGATGTAGCCATCTTCAGAGGCACAGCTGGCATAAGCTTTTGGCGTGGCCCGATTTTCTAGACCTTACCTCACCAACACCTCAGGGTTGTGCGCTCTAGCTGGAGGACAGGTCCCCATTTAGGTCTGGTGACCTTAGCATCCAGTCTAGCCCAGCAAGGTGGCACCCAGGTTTTGGGTATCCTGACCGAGAAGGCAGTCCCCACCTGGAATACACAGCCAACACCTGCGCTTCATGCCAGTGTCATGTTTCGTTGTGCTCATTTGAGAGCAAGTCCTTCCCTAGTCAGAAACGGGGACGATACCAGTGTCACCAGGGCCCCTCAGACATGGGATGGGCCCGACTCAGCAGTGTTGCCATCCAACCTCATTGACCAGGAACCAGCTATCCTGACACCCAGGCTCACCAAGTGGAGTTTAGGGTCAGCAAGGAGGAGCCCTGTAGCCCCAGGTTCCAAGCCCTGCCTTTGGTGTCCCAGTTTAGCTACCAATGCGCAGAGGTCAGGAGAACAAGGAGGGCCCTGTGTGGGGGCTTCTCCGTAGGCCCGGGCCCCGTCAGGGGACTTTTCTTATAGCACTTATCCTCTAAGCTGGCAGTCACACTGGTCTGAGGACCAACTGCTACTTTATAGCAGATACTACTTACAGCTCCTGGTCAGGACTTTGTGCAACCATATCTGTTAGCATCAATAATTTCACTTGCAGTCAATATAGGCTTTTTCCAAATGGAATCTATATAGCTGCTAGGCATGACCCAAGCCCAGGATTGTAAGCCACAGGGAACACAGTTTTAAAGGGCCCATGAACATCTTAGCCTATCACTTCAGTGTGGTTTTTTTTTTTTTTTAATGTGACAGTGGAATGCATTGCAGTTCTTATCACATATATAGAGCACAATTTTTCATATCTCTGGTTGTATACACAGTATATTCACGATTTGTCTTCATACCTGTACTTTGGATAACGATCATCACATTCCACCATTATTAATGACCTCTTGCTCCTTCCCCTCCACTCCCATCCCTCTGCCCTATCTAAAGTTCATCTATTCCTCCCATGCTGCCCCCCCCCCCCAATCCCACTATGAATCAGCCTCCTTGTATCAAAGGAAACATTCGGCATTTGGTTTTTGGGATTGGCTAACTTCACTTAGCATTACCTTCTCTGACTCCATTTACCTTCAAGTACCATGATTTTATTCTTTTATTCTATTGTGTATATGCCACCTTTTTAAGTCCATTCATCTGCTGAAGGGCATCTAGGTTGGTTCCATAGTTTAGCTGTTGTGAATTGTGCCGCAATAAACATTGATGCGGCTGTGCCCCTGTAGTATGCCGTTAAGTCCTTTGGGTATAGACAGAGGGATAGCTGGGTCAAATGGTGGTTCCATTCCCAGATTTTTCTTTCCATTACAATTTTTATTACACATACTTTATACATAAACAGATGAAAAACTGGTATGTTGACACCCAGTTTGAGTCTTCATACATGTACTTTAGATAATGATGTCTATCATATCCCACCGCCCTTGCTGATCCCCTGCCCCCTCCCTTTCCCACCCTTCTTCCCTATCTAGAATTCATCTAATCCTCCCATGCTCCCCCCTCCCTCCCTACCCCACTATGAATCAGCCTCCTTGTATCAGAAGAAACATTTGGCACTTTTTGGTGATTGGATAACTTTGCTTAGCATTATCTTCTCCAATGCCATCCATTTACTTGCAAATGTCATGATTTTATTCTCTTAATGCTGAGTAAAATTCCACTGTGTATATATGCTACTTTTAAAAAATCCATTCATCCAACTGAAGGGCATCTAGGTTGGCTCCACAGTTTAGCTATTGTGAATTGTGCTGCCATAAAACATTGATGTGGCCGAGTCCCTGTAGTATGCCACTTTTAAGTCCTTTGTGTATAGTCTGAGGAGAGGGATAGTTGGGTCAAATGGTGGTTCCATTCCCAGATTTCCAAGGAATCCTCCATACTGCTTTCCATATTGGCTGCACCAATTTGCAGTCCCACCAGCAATGTATGAGTGTGCCTTTTCCCCCACATCCTCACCAACACTTGTCTTCATAGACGAATTCTTTCTATACCCTAGAGATTAGTGCTCTGATGTGTGATGGGTAAAGATTTGCTCTCAAGATGTAGGCTCTCTATTCATCCCAGATTGTTTCTTTTGCTGAGAAGGCTTTTTATAGTTTGAGTTCATCCCATTTGATTCTTGATTTTAATTCTTGCACCACAGGAGTCTTAAGGAAGTTGGGGCCTAATCCCACCTGATGGATATTAGAGCCTACTTTTTCTTCTATTAGACACAGGATCTCTGGTTGTAGTCATTGGTCTATTTTGAGTCGAGTTTTGTGCATGGAGAGATAGGGATTTTATCTCATTTTGTTGCATATGGATTTCCAGTTTTTCCAGCATCGTTTGTTAAGAGGCTCTCTTTTCTCCAATGTATTTTCTTGGTACATTTGTCTAATATAAGACAACTGTAATTTTGTGGGTTAATCTCTGTCTTCTGGAACATTGGTCTACCAGTCTGTTTTGGTTTCAATAGCATGCTGTTTTTGTTATTATTGCTCTGTAGTATTAAGATTCCTGCTTCACTCTTCCTGCTAAAGATTGCTTTAGCTATTCTTGGTCTTATTTGTCATGATTGTTTTTTCTATTTGTATGAGGAATGGTACTAGAATTTTGATCAAACTGCATTAAATCTGTGTAGTGCTTTGGGAGTACAGTCATTTTGATAATATTAATTCTGCCTATCCAAGAGCAAGGGAGATCTTTCCATCTAAGATCTTTGATTTCTTTAGGGTTCTGATTTTCATCATAGATCTTTCACCTCTTTCATTAAGTTGATTCCCAAGTATTTTATTTTTGGGGCTATTGAAAATGGGGTAGTTTTCCTCATTTCCCTGAGGATTTGTCACCGATACACAGAAATACCTTTGATTTAAGAGTGTTGATTTTATATCCTGCTACACTGCTGAATTCATTTACTAGTTCTAGAAGTTTTCTGGAATTTCTAGGGTCTTCCAGGTATAGAATCCTATCAGGAAGTAGTGCCAATTCGATTTCTTTTCCTTTGCATATCCTTTTTTCTTCTGTCTAATGGCTCTGGCCAGTGTTTCAAGGACTATGTTAAATAGAAGTGGTGAAAGAGGGCATCCCTGTCTTGTTCCAGTTTAGAGGAAATGCCTTCAATTTTTCTCCACTTACAATGATATTGGCCTAGGGATTAGTGTAGATAGGAACATCTCTACAGACTGTTATCCCTAGTTTTTCTAGTGTTTTGAATATAAAGGGGTGCTGTATTTTAACACCAAGTCCAGACACAGGTGAGGGAAAGGTAAGGGGCTGAATGAGGTCCAGGTAAACCCAAAGCCATGGCAGTTGAAGCCAATTGTAAGGGGCCCATCTTGGTGCAAAGTCTTTCAGTGCAGTGCACTTAGGTTTTGTTTGGGTTCTGGACCTGGACAGGCCACTCAACATTCCAAGAGGAGTGGCCTCATACCTGACATCAGATGAGATTCCCAATTTGAGAGCGACTGCCAACCCTTAGTACTGTGGATACAAGTCAGGACAGCGAATAGACTGTTATCCTTGACCTGTTCTACGTGAACCTGCAAGCTCTGGTTTTTACTGGGAGACACTTGAGAGCCTTCAGCTGGGATGTTCTAAGCACTTTTTAAACTAGCAAGACCTGATATTCAAGTTTTAGATTGTTTGCCCTTAACTCCTAAAACCTGAGGAGTCCCCTCAATAGGATGGGACACACGACTCATTTTGCAGAGACCAGACATCTGAGCCAGCACACGCAGGCTTCTGAACTAGCCATTACCAGCTTCGTTTCTCTGTAGGGGTAGTAAGTCTGTTCTCTAGGACCTTAGCAACCCCCAATTCAAACATGAGGAGCCCACCAGCTTCTTGCAGGATTGTACCCACTGGACCCCGATGCATCAAGACACTAGGGATGTTAACCTCCCAGGCACACACCACCACCCGACAAGTGGCCTCTGCACTTACACTTCACAGCATTTGACTGTGGCAAGGGTGGTGGGTGTAGGGTGGCCGAGAGCAGTGTAAGGTTATGGGCGCTAACGTGAGTAATACCAACCATCAATCCAGCACTGCATATGCTAATGTTAGTACTAAGCTAAAATGGGGGCAGCTTAGAGCTTTACAGTAGTAAAGCTACTGTTTACTACTAAACAGTAGCTTTACTACTAAACAGTAGCTTTACTACTAAACAGTAGCTTTACTACTAAACAGTTATAAAGCTACTGTTTATACTGTTTATAACTGTTACTTCATTGAAGATCAGAAGCCGTCTCCCAGTGACTAGGTCCTTCGACTGCAGCCAGTCATTCTCAGACAAAAACTAAATCCCTCTTCAGTATAGATGTCAGGATGCTGAAGCCAGAGCAGAAAGCCAGGCTGTGACCAATGGATGCTGTTCTAGCTTTCCCTAAGCACACGAGTTGGGCTGCATCATTTTCTGCACCAGAAGGTGACTTCGGGACATCAATTATAGTATGTCGGTGAGAGCGAGGCTCACTCTAGGAAGCTCATTGGGGCCTTTCCTGGCCCTCTGCTCTTCCACATTCTCCAGGAGCAGCATAGACACCATCTGAATCTGAAGCCAGCTGCTCCTGCTGGGTGTGTGCAGCCCCAGGGAGGGGCAGTCTCCAGCAGTCTAGTTGGCATCTCGCTTCCAGCTGGACGCCCCTTCCCACACCCGCAGAAGTCGTTCAGCTGGAGTCCTAAAATTAGGCATGCTGAGCCACATCTGAGAAAGCCTCGGGAATGATCAACTCTCCCGGTTTCTCAGATGAAGGCAACTTAGCATTAATGCAGGTAATAAGCCCCGATTTATGTGGCTACGAAAGCCAAGCCAAAGCATGTTCACTCAGCTCCCAGCTCAGGGACCAAGAAGGAGCAGACTGAACAGGAGTGGGACTAACTCTCCTCTACCTGTCACTAGTTATTGCCTTGGGAAGTCCCAACTTGATTTTCTTCTGTTTTAAGGTAGACTCATGTGCTACTGACGGGTGTAGCAAAGAACGAGATAGGAGTGTGGAAACATAGCTATAGGCATTGTGGTCACTTCTCAGTGGCACAAGTACTGATCCCAGTAGTACCCAGGATCAGCAAGGGACATGGAATTCCCTGGGTCAGAAGTTCTGGCATTCTGCCCCATGCAGAGCCTTAATGGAAGTCTTACTTTACTAAGGTTTCAGAGTACTAGGAGGTCCTCAGCTGTCTGCTAAGTCTGGAACCCAGATGGTTAAGTACTTCGAGTGATGGCACACAGCACTAGCTATTCTTTGCTAATTGGTGAGACGTGTTCAGAAGGGTTCCTATGGCCGGGTGCAGCCCCAAACAACCTGCCACTCCTTAGCTCTTCATTTCAGGAGTATTTAATCCACTATGTTGAGAAAGCCATTCACTGGCTAGAGAATGAACCAGAATCTTGAACTTTAGGTAAAGCTATGGCCAGATCCTTGCACATCTCAGTTGGGTCAGGGGACCCATCTTGTTGGGGTTGTAGGGATCAGGTAGTTAAATGGCTGACCCGAGATGACTGGGTTGGGCGTTTTATTAACACAAGCCGGATGCTCCCAAGGAGCCCGGGAGGTGTGTCAAAATAGCAAAGAGAAAATGCCACAGGGCTCCTAGTGTGGCAGCTGCTAGCCTCGCTGCCCTGGAGGGGTCTAGGGTCTCGGATCGAGCTCCCTAATGCTTGGCACTTTCCCTTTGAGCTGGATTTGAGGGATCAGATCACCCCGATTCAGAGAGCACACGCTCTTTAGCGGCTCTCCTGCAGGACTCCTCTACCCAAGCCCTCGTCTCCAACTTCCCAGCTTTGGGGTCACAGGATTTGCAGCAGCCCTGCCCACACCCCCAAACACGGTTACTCCAGGTGAGGTGTTTTCCCCTCACCTCCACCCAGCCAGGTTGTCAGGGCTCCAGCCAGCTCCTTCCCAGCCTGCCGTTTTGCATAAAGTAAGCTTCACCTATGGCTCTGGGAGCTGAGGATAGATTGTTGTAAAGCCTTTTTGTGGGAAGGAAAGGAAGTCATTGAGGACAAGGAGAGTCTTTCGGCGACAGGGGGCCTCTGGCAGTACCAGGGAAAGCAAGAAACCCAGCTTAGCTTGTTCAGGAGCCACACCAAAAAGGGTCTTTTGTTTGGCTGTAGTCTTGGGCTTTGAGAGAGAGAGCTGAGCAGCTTTAGGAAGAAAGGATCAAAGGAAGAGCAGACCTCATAAGCTTCAGAGAAAACCTGGGACCCACCCTACCACCCCAGCAACCGGATAGAACAGGCAGAGTCTGGCACACCTCAGGGCTGCAGCAACTAGTCACCCACAGGACTTGGGGCCTCCAGGGCAGCTTATGCTGGCCAGGAAGACCGAGAGAAGGGCATGCCTGTGGCTCCCTAAGTATACTTCTTCCGCCCCACCCACCTAGTTAGCTGGAACCACAAGCACCTGGCCCACAGTGCCTTTCTGCCTACCCCGTCCGTGAGCCTCCTGTTGGGGTTTTTGGGTTGATGAGGGGCAGCAGCTGTGCTGGTGGTCAAGCAGGGTTAGGGTGAGGATTGCACACCACTCTCAGAGGCTCAGCAGCTAACGCCAAAGGAGATACTCACTAGAGACCCTCACCATTAAGACCATTAGTGTTAGCCAGCTGGAGGGTCATTCTGGGAGAGGAACTTGAGGATTTCGGTAGGGTGATCAATTTGTGCCCACAGATCCTGCTGTTAGCACCAAAAATTCTGCATAAATCCAGGTGAACTGGGAGGTGGTTTACCCCAGCAGAGAAAGACAGGACAGCGAGAGTAGGCTCATGACTCTGGACTGGCCCACAGCAAGTAGGGTTGGGACAGGCAGCAGATGGAAGGAAACATTCTGCAGCAATGAAACACTCTTGAGTTTTTCTAAACTTCTTAGCCTTAAAAGTTACCTGAGATAGATTCCAACTCAGTCTGTTTAAATAGCAAGCATTTCCTATTGCCCTCAGTTCAAATTATTTTAATTTTTGATAGGAAGGCTAGAGTTTTTATGAGATTTGTTAAATGTATACCTTTGAGCATTTATTATGAAAAAATTCACCAGTTGTGTGCACACAGATTATTTTTTAGAAGTTTTATCATCTGCTCGTTGAGGAGATAAATGTCAGATTTTTAGTGTTAGGATTCTGCAGGCATAAACAAGAGTTGATCCTGCAAATAGAATGCAAATGGCTAGAGTTAAGAATTTGGAATATTAACTATGCAAAATGTGTGGGTTTGTTTATTTCATTTTGTTTGTCCTCAGGACTGTGAAATACAGCGAGTTTGATGAATTAATAGTTTTTGTTCCAATTCAACTTTGGTGTCAAAGCATCTGGAATTACATTCTATTCGAAAAGTTTCTTGGTGATTGGCACATGAATTGATGATTGTAGCCAACAAACTTTAAACTTAACGTAGAAGGACACATTTTTACCTTTTTTGTGTGTAATTTACATATCCAAACAGTGTAATGCCTTTGAGTACCTTTAGTTCACATTCAAAATAACTTAATGAGATTCTGAACTAGAAGAGAATACTAAGCGCTTGAAACAGTGTCACCTGTTCCTAGTACAATGAGCCAGGTGAGACTGTGTGGCTCCACCCACTGGGTGCAGGCTCCTCCTTCTCAGCTCCCCAACTCCCTGCCTCTCCAGGGTTCCCCTGTCCTGAGGAGGTTGGGCTGGTTCTACTGTGAGGCTATCTTTGCTTCTGAGGGAAAGTTTGGCCCTAGTTTTGAAGTGCCCGTGGGCAGACGGCAGAGGTGTCTCTGAACTACAGATGTAGGGTATGTGACAGGGGCCTAACTGCTACAGATGCTTCTGCATGTTGTCAGAACTGGCTGTGATTGTCTGGGTGATCATTTCACAGTGTAGACATGTATCAAAACATCACCTTGTACATGGAGAATATCTGATTTTTATCTGTACTTTGCATTTCAACAGAGCTAGAGGAAAAAGGAATGGGCTTCAAGACTTTGACAAATGACCTGGTGGTAGGGTTGTGGGACCAGATAGACCTTCTACCTGCCCCTGTGGCCTGACTTTGGATTTTAAACACCAAAACATGAGCAACACAGGAAACCAATTGCTGAATGTTCCAAACTGCTCTAAGTAATTTTGCAATAGCAGTTTTTGAAGTCCAAATGATTTTCCCCTGGGCTTGGGTGACCTGAGCTCATCCATTTGCACAAAGGAGATTTTCTGCAGTTGGTTCTTCATGCCTTGTTCAAGAGGTGGTTTAATGCCAGTGATCAAAGAATGACTGTCAGGCCACACTCTCAGATCAGGGCATCTCCTTGTCTTTAAACATTTATTTTACACATTTGTTGAGCACCTTCTATGTATGGGAAAATGATATCGCTGCTGTGAATAGCAGCCCGTGTAATAAACACAAATCTCTGTGTTCACAGAGCTTACATTTCAGGAGGAAGTAGATAATAAGCAAATGATATGTTTTCTTGCTTGTCAGATGAAGACAGCATTGCGGAGATAAACAAAACAGAGCAGACTGATGGCTTGGGGCTGTGCATGGGGTGCAATCTAAAACACGGTGGAAAGGTGGCATCAAGGGAAGGCTGAAGGAGTGAAGCACTGACCCCGTATCTGTGTAAGGAGAATAATTTAATCGGGAGGAACCATTTGTGCAAAGTTCCTTGGGTGGAATTGTGCTTGGTTCCAGAAACAGCTATTTTGCCTGCATCTCTTGAAAGTGCAGAGGGAAGGGGTTTAGGGAATGAGGTAAGGGGGGATCTCCATTGCCCATGGACCTTTAACAGTCCTTGGTAGTACTTTGGCTTTTCTTATAAGGTACTTGGAAGGCCCTGGACAATTTTGAACACCACAATCTGACATGTTTACAAAAAATAGCTACAACAGTGTTTTTCAATATGTATGTGGTCCCTGAACCAGTTAAGCCTGGGAACTTGTAAGAGGGGCACATTCCTGGACCCACCCTGAGCCTAATGAGTCAGAAACAGTAGCAATCTGTTTCAACAAGCCCTCCAGAGAGGAGACAAATGACAGGATGCCCAGTTCAATTTGAATTTCAGATCAACAATGAATAATTTTTAATATGAATGCTCAATATTGCATGAGCCACACTTATTCTGAAAAAATTACTCATTGTTGATCTGAAATTCAAATTGAACTGGGTGCCCCCTGTGTCTTCACTCACTAAGCCTCCAGATGATTCTGATGCACACTGAGGCTTGAGAACTCCTGCTCTAGAAGTGGTCAGTGTCTGACCCGGGGCTTTCCCTTGGCCAGCGTGGTGTGGCAGGTGGACGCACTACTGCAAGCTCCCCCTCATCTGTGCCTGTTGACTCTTGATGGCTTTCAGCTGCCCCTTCTGCAGACACTCCCCCTAGTGACTAGAACCACTACTGGGATGACAAAAAGCTGGATCTCTGCCTAGAGGTCTGCCTCTGTGGTGCTGTCTGAACCTCAGAGTCCCTCTTCACACCTCTCCCCACCGTCAAGCCAAGGCCCTCCTCACTCATCTCTTTCTCCTTCCCTCAAATCCTTGCTGATTATTTTCCCTGAGAGTACTTCTGGAATAAATCACATGCACTGAAAGTTTCCATCAGGGTCTCTGCTTCCAGGTGACCTTGCCTAAGGCAGAGGGTCACTTAGTTATTTTGAGGATAGGCCCTTAAGGGAGATAAGTTGACATTTCACTGCCAAAATCTAGTGGTTTGAATATGGTGGTTGCAGGGGAGGGCTGGGTTAGGGTGGGTTTGAAGATACAGCCAGCTTGGTTTGCTAGTGAGTTCGGACAAGATGAGAGAGAGAAGGGGGTTGAAGATGGTGCCAGGGGTTTTGCATTTAATGAGGTAGATAAAACTAGAAAAGGAGCAGGTTTCTTGGGGAAAGATCCAGACTTTGGCTTTTGCATGATAAATTGCAAATGTCTTTCAGCCATGCAAGGAGATGTGTTAGGGAATCAAGTGGATACCCCGCTCTGATGCTCTAGATAAACTTGGGGACTTTCAGTGTGCAGATGGTAATCAGAACCATCTTAGGGGTAAAGATCACCCCAGCTGAAATCATGGAGAGAGTGCACATGTTGAAGTCGTGAGCTGTTCCCTGATCAAAAGGCCAAGGATAAGAGCCACACAGGAGTAGGCCAAACAGCGTGTTTCTATGCAAGAAGGCAAGAAAGCCATCTTGGCCGTGTTGTAAAGGAAATCAATTTTTAACTACTTATTGAAGTTTATAAACACCATTTTACACCCCAGGATGCCTCCCACCCCCACAAACATTCAAACACATGCACTCACACATGTATGCTCACACACACCCATGCCTGGTGACCACCACCAATACCTGGCACCAAAGTGGCAGTGGTTGAAGAAGAGATGAGCTGGGGGAGGGAGGGAAGAGGGGTGGAGGAAGGAGGCAGGCGCCTCTAGGTGCACCCTCAGGTGGCATGGATCTTCAAGAGAAGGAATTTGCATTGTGCTTGCCTAGGTTTGCAGTGGTTAGCTACTGTGGGACTAGGATCTGACTGGGGGCGGGGAAGACTCTTAGAGGATAGGTACAGACTTGGGACAGGAGCTCTGGCCCCTGCCTGTGCCCGGAGGCTTCCCTGAGGTCTGACTCTGTGGCTCTTGCTTTCAAGCCTGCTCCTGCCTGTCCTGCATGTGGTTAGCAGTCCTTGCCTGGCCCAGAACCTACCCCGGGCTTTCCAGGGAGCTGGGTGCTGCCTTCCTGTTGCTGATCTGCTGTGCCCTCTCAATGGTTGATTTAAGATTTCCTGTGAAGACCCTTTGGTGTCTGTTTGGCTACTTCTTTGATGGACAGGTTATTTCTGCTCTGAAGACTGAAGAGATGAACTGATTCCCTTTGAAGAGTTCCTCCTTTAGAAAACACCCAGAATACCAGTTCTCACCCATTTCTTAGAAGGATCGTCTGACAACAACCCAGAAAGGCTTTGCCCTCACTGACACGAGGTCGCCTTTAGTGTTCTGCGGCTGCACAAGGCTGAAGGAAGGGGTCCGTTTCCTCAGTGTGACCTGGGTTCAGAGCCTCCGGGGGGTCGGCACCACAGGCGTGATGGAGAGGAAGGGACGCAGGCTGGAGGTTGCTTCCTTAGGACAAGAGCTGGGGCCCTGCCGTGCTGAACGTGTCACGCTGCTGTTCTCCCAAGTAAACCAGGATTGGGGTGCAGGGTGTGCGGCTCAGGTCTTCCTTAAGGAGAAGCTACCTCCAAGGGCCGATCGGCCTCCCGCTTTGGCACCTCTGGGATCAGCTGTCCTTCTTGGGTCTGTGCTTGTCCCCAGCTGCTCCAGCGGATGGCGAAGCACAGTGAGGACACCAGGGCCAGATGTCTTGGCACCACGTGGGCTCTGCTGGGGAGTGGTCTTGGCTCTGGCCAACCCGTCAGCCTGAAGGAGACTTCCTCCCTCGGTTCCCTCTCTCCCTTCGTAGGTGTCAGACCTGAAAGCCCCCCACACCTACTTAGCCCCCTCCCTCTGTGTTCTTCAGACCTTTCCCTCCATGGCTCCCCTGCGTGCTTAATTTCTTTTAGCCTCTGCATCTTGAAGGACGTGGACAGTCACACCTATACTCGGAAAAAGGCCTATTTCATCGGTGTATAGACCAGTGAATTTGCACAATTTGAACACACCCATGTTGGCAGCACACAGATTATGAAAAAACACTACCAGTCCCAGGAAAGTCCCTGTGTTCCCGTACAGTCTCTGACCACCATCCTGACTCTGAACAGCAAGATCTTGATATTGAAACCTCAGAAACACACGGCAAGAAAATCAGGAAAATCAGAGACTGCTGCATCTCCTGGGAATAGAGGCAAAGACCTTGACACAGACCTGCACGCTGGCTAGAGCCACTTGTATATGATAATACACCCGGAGCCCTGGGGCTCTTTCATCATAAATAAAATGTAAAGGTTGTGGACTTCAAGTGCTTTCTTACCAATGATTACATCGTACCATTCCTGACTTTCCACTCCACCCCTCTGGAAATCCACTCTGATTGTCAGGAGAGTTTCTTCATGTGTTAGCTTGGCTAGGTTGAATGACAGTCACCAGGCACTCAGGAAAGCACTGGTCTAAATACCACTGAGAATGAGTTTGGAAGATGTCAAGTTCACAGTCAGCTGACTTTAAATTAGGGGAATTATTCTGAATGAGCCCAACTGACTTAGTTGAAATTCCTTAAGGAAGGCATAGGCCTTTCCTGGAGTGACATGCTTTTGTGGCTGAGCAGCATGCCCCGTGGGTTCTAGCTGCTGGAGATCTTCCCTTCCTGCGGCCTTCTCTATGGTCTTGGAACTTGCTTGGCCAGACCACGATGGTGAGTCTAATCCCTAGTGACCAGTGAGTCTTGGCTCTCTCCCGCTCCCTACACGTGCGTCATCCCACCATTTCTCTGATTGAAACTTGCCTGATGTAATCACCCTGTTGCCAAGGCAATTATTGTTCTTCAACTTTCCAAAAGCCTTTGGATGACACTTTTATTTTAGGCAAAGATGCAGCTTCAGTTGCAGGCTGGTTTTGGAAACCAACGCAAGTCAGACAGTAGAGCTCCCTGCTCTCCTATTTTGCCCACTTGACTTGCATTCATAGGAGGGACACGTACATTCTCTGGGTCTGTCTTTTCTTCTGGGCAGAATCGGAAGGTCAGAGAACTGTTCCCTGGAAGGTCCCAGAGGCTGTAATTCCCTCAGGCTTCATGACGTCTGCCAGAGCCCACCAGTGAACAGAGGTGTGAGGAAAGAGGCAGTTGTGTGACCTTGCCTGCTTAGTTCAAGGTGCTCCTTGGTCCCATGACCTCTTCATTCATCATGTCTCTTTAGAGTTTTGGCTTTTTGCCAAAGCAACAAGCAAATGTGCTCTTAAAAAGGTGAGCATAATAGGGACTAGTTTGAGGGTGGTAACTGCATGTCAATGGACGGTGATAAATGGTACATTTAATACAATCGATGACAAAGTTATGGATCTTATTATTTCACACTTTAGATTCACTTCACTTGCTCAGAGGCTCCAGAACATGAATAATGATCCTTTTACAGTTTAAGGGTCTAACCTTTACTTGGCAAATGAGATTGCATAAAGAGTATTAGGGATAATTTAAGGGACAAAACAGACACTTTTGACGGGAGCTGGTGACCCAGAGGTGAGAGACTTGCCCCCCTCTCACGGTTCCCCCTCCCAGGCCTGCTGACACCTGCATTTCCAGGACCCTTCTCTCACCTGGGGCTTGGCTCCCACCATTCCTTCCCGTGGTACATCCTTTCCTTCCAACTGCTGACTTTGACCTTGGGCAAGTAACGGAACTTCTCCCCGTCTCAGAGTCCCTCCCTGTAAGACACAGGAACAGGACAGATGAGTCCTGAGGTGCCTTCATTCCAGCTGGAAAATTCTTTGAGCATGAAATTTGAGTATGAAATTTCAACATCACCTTTCTTTGAAAAATAGAAAACAGAGTAATGAGAAAACAGTTTTGGCTCATTATTTGAAAAATGAGGGATTGGGAAGATTGATGTGTTTGCTCAGAAGAAAAATAAGCTTAGATATAGGATCTGTAAAGAGAACCTTTATGAAATTGTGAATTTTTCAAGAGGAAGAAGTTACATACTCCTGGGGCTGCTGCTTGACAGGAGGCATATAAGTTATTTATAGCCCACGCCAAGAGGAGGAGAGGCAGGGAGACAGAGTGCCCAGGAATTCTGCATGTGTCATGCACTTTGTTTCATCCTGCTGCCTCCCCACTCCCACTCCTGCTGCGATGGTCACCTTCTCCCTTCACCTTGCCATCTGGGTCACCCTCTGACTCTCCATCCCACAGTCACACCCTTTGTCTCCCTGGCTCACACCCTTCTTGTTCAGGCCAAGGGAGTGCTGCTTTGCCAAGAACCCCAGAAGTAACGGCATAGGAAGTGAGTGAAATGCCAGTGGAGGCTGCAAAGATATATAAATGGATTTAGATCCAACCAATATTCATCACTTACCTACTGGGTGCCAGGCTTTTGCTGGAGCTTTGAAATATACTGCCTTACCCCTACCCTGTGGTAGAAGGTAGAGAATAGTGTGCACCCCCCCCCCAAGGAGGTACATCCACATACTGCTCCCCTAAACTCTGAGTGTTCTGGTGACTGGGAAAAGGGCCTTTGCAGATGTAACGACGTGCAGGATCTCGGGATAAGATCCTCCTAGATAATCTGGGTGGGCCCTATAGCCAGTGACAAACCACTCATGAGAATGAGGCAGAGGGAGATTTGACACATAGAGAAAAGGTATCGACAATGGGACCCACAAGACAGAGACTGGAGGGATGCAGCCTCGGCTGGGAACACCTGGGGCTGTCAGACCTGGAGAAGGCAGGGCCTGAGAGCCTTCTGAGAGCCTTCAGAGACCATGTGCCTGGCCAACACCTTGATTTCTGACTCTAGCCTCCAGAACTGTAAGAGAATAAGTTTCTGAGGTTTGTAGTTAGCCAGGTGTTACTTGTTACAAGAGCCGGAGGGCATAAATCCATATGGGTACGAGAGGGAATAACCAAGAAGAACTCTAATATCACTGGTGTCAGTAATCTCCTGATATTTATTTGCAATGAGATCTCTTTTTCAAGTCCTGCGTCTTCCTTTCTAATGGAAACTAGCTTTTCTTCTGAGGATCTGTTCTTCTGAGCAGCAGTGGGCCTAAGGGGACGCTGACCCCATTCCATCTTGAGGGTGAACATTCTCATGAAGAAACATGGTTGACGAGTGATTAGGGGAAGTCTGATGATGTTAATGGAGAATCAGGGATCCAGGAGCCGTCACTGGTCAGAGATGGAGCTTGTAAGATTGTTAAGCAATCTTCCTCCTGGTGGGATGGCAGATCCAAGGCTGAGGATAACAAAGGAAAAACAAAACCAAAAGCCAACCAATCCAACAAAAGCCCAATCTTGGTCCTTGTAGAAGCTCTAGGACTGAAGTCTGTTTTGCCTCTGGGTTTAGTATTATGAATGCTGATACGGGTTCTTATTTTCATGCTGTTTTGACTGGAGATTGATTCCTTTACCAGCAGCCAGAATCCTCCTGATGGGTTGGAATCTCCCCTTTGGTAACTTGCCTCCTGCTTCCACGGTTGACCTTCCTGACAGCCCCTAAGGGACCTCGAAGAATTGAGGTGCAAGAAATGTAAATCAAAACCAGGGATTGAATGCCACTTCTCTTTTAGGGATGCAAAAGTTGGAAAGGAGCTTATTTCTTTGGATTTGGGGAACTGTGGAAGTTATCCAAGTTTATTTTGTGAAAATTTTGAAGACAGTATTTTGTTTCACTTTGAGGATAGAACCAGTTTCTGTATCTGATGATGTACAGTTTTCATTTGAGAATGTTTACGTACCAGGAATCGTCCAGAGACCACATAATTTGCACAAAAGTCCATCAAGGCATTGGCCATTTTACATGTGAAATTTTAAGTAGAGTTCAAGTATCCTTTAAAATTTCACATGGCTAATAACTAGTGGAGGTTAGATTCAAACCCAGGACTTCCAGATCCCAAAAATAAATGTTAATTGTTTTCTTATATATCAAATATTTGCAATTTATCACATGGTGACATTGTTTTGAGCATTACTTTAAAGGAAAATATTTCAAAAGAATGGAAAGAGTCTTGATCCAATTTAGCATTCCGTTGAAGTAAATCAATGAAGATTAATAGTTCAAATTTTTATCTTTAAAACAAAATGGTGGCCAGTACATTTAGAATAAGAATATCTAACAATGCACAGGTTGGCATTCTGAAAATAGCTTGGAGTTAGTTCTGGCTCAGTCACTTATTAGAGCATTACCTTGAGAAATTCAAGCTCTGTAAATCTTAGCTTTTGCATGTGTATAAAGGAGAACTGACAGTAGAATTTGTCCCCAGCACTGCTCTGAGGATCCCATGTGACAGTGCATGCAAATGGACCCTGAGAAGGAAGATAGCCATGTTAAGGGCTTTAATTTTTTTTTTTTATTAATTTGGGGCCTGTCAGGAGAGAGCACCCATACCACTTATTTGACAGGAAGAATTTAATAAAAAGAATTGTTAACTAGGTGCAAAGTTGACTTAATAACCATAAGGATAGGAAGGGCACTCTATGTATCACAGAGGTAGGACTCACAGGGCTCAGGGACCCAAGAGAAAAGGCAGGAATGGGTCATGGGACTCTCTGGGGATGGGGCTGCCCAGCTGGTGCTCATGTGTCAGAAGGCCCTGAATAAGCTGTCAACTGTATTCAGCAGCCCTGAGGAAGGGACAGTCACTGCCAGGTGGAGTCTTGCAGGGTGATGCTCGCAGGGACAGGAGATAATTGGGAAGCCCCCAGGGAGCGCACAGGAAGGAGCAAGCCCCTTTTTGCACCTCCACCTCTCAGCTCACTGTGCTGCCTCTGTTCCCGGAGCTTATATGGACCCTGCTGGCCACAAGAAATGGGGTCTGCGGTCCCAGTCCAGCACCATAGAGCAGAGTATAGCCGGGTGGGTGGGGAGCTAGGGCACATGATTTCATAGCTGACATGTAACATCTTTCCAAGTCCTGCAAGAAACTGCCATTTCCACTTTGCATCATAGAAACTTATTGCTGAGAGACATTGAACTTTCCCAGATTCTAGCCATGGTGTCCCAGATCCAGGATTATAATGCAGTTTGCTTGGCTTAGAAAAATTCTCTGACAGTTAGCTTCTAATTCATTTTACTTCAAATTCAACTACGATATTCAATAAATATTTTTTAGTCTTGATGTTAGGCACTAGTATGTGGAATGGGGATATGGTAGTGAATAAATCATAATCTATCTCCTTCTGGAATTCATAGTGTCTAGGAAGCTTTATAAACACATACTCACAGGCACACTGTTTTGGGATTAGATTCACAATTTTAAAGAATTTAATAAAGCTTATGAATGTATGGGCAGAAAATAAACATGGTAATATTTTACAAATGAAAGAAACCAGGAAGGGGATCTTCAAATCAAATATTAGTGGACTCTGAATTCTGAATTTTTAACAGTCTTCTGATTTGCTGCCTTCATTTACTTTGCTTTTTCTGGGTTGTTGAACACCTAGCCCTTACACATATGTATGTGTGCACTGTGTCACTGTGTGTACACACACACACACACACACTCACTCTTGTTTCTTCTGTAATTTCAGTGTGTATATTTTTTGTTCTTAGTTTTATTATTGTAATGTTGGTTTCTAATTTAATTATGGTGTGGCAAAAGATCATGAACTGCTTATTAATTCACTAAACCTTCCTGCGAGATTTGTGAGAGGGAGAATGTGTGTGTGTGTGTGTGTGTGTGTGTTTACTTGCTTTGTTGTATTACTTCTGTCCTAAATATATCATTACATACCATTTTTTTGAGGATTTGTGCACATTTTCTTCAATTTTATATATTTTGAGGTCATTTTGTGCATAAAGTGATAACAAGGTCCTGTGTGATGCTTTTCTTTGTGCACTGTAATTGTACACAGTGGTGGGCTTCACTGTGGTCAGTTTCTCTCCCCAGAGCCCCTCATTTCCCCTGCCTCCTACCTTCCCCGTCCCCTGGTCTCCTGGTCCTCTCATTCCCTTCCACTTCCTCTTATCCTTTTGTTGGGATGATCCTTTGATTCTTTTAATAGCTTTTCTTTGGGTTGTTTTTGTCCTGATACTAAACATGACTAAGTAACTATCTTGGTTACCTGACTATAACCAGGTTGTTTTCTGTGTTCATTGTCAAGTTACGTGAGTGAGGTCTAACCCTTAAACCTCGCTCTTATGTGCCGAGGACCATCACACACATAAACTCATTGAGCTTTCATAACTCTCCGCAGGATGGCTATCTTTGTTATGGGTCAGAACATGGAGGCAAGCTCAGCGCAGGACCACGTCAGTGACAGAGCTGGTTTAAATATGCGGGTGCCTGGGCTTCAGAGCTATGCATTCACCCATACTTTACATTGCATATAAATTAGGGCCTAGTTATGATTAAAATTTTGGGTTGACAGTAATTTCCCTTTAGCACTTGGAAGATATTATTTCATTTCCATCTGCAACAGTTTCCTTGCTGATGAGAAATCTGCTCTCAAACAGATTTCTTTGTAGGTAATCTATTCTCTCTGGAAGGCTTTTAGGGTTTTCTCATTTTTCTTTATGTTGTAAAGTTTTTCGATATATATGCCTATTGCTTAGAACTTAGGAAATTTCTTCCACGGTGAGAGCCTGTGCCTTTTTAAAAGTCCTTCACTTCTGGAACATTCTTGGCTATTATCTCCTTTGTCAACACCCATTTATTTCCTTCTTTTGGCACTTTCATTACACAGATGTTGGAGGTTCCCGATCTCGCCTTCGCCTCTCGCCAGGTTTTTCATTTCCTTTTTCATTTCTTTATCGCTGTCTACTGCCTCCTAGGTGATTTCATCAGCGCTGTCTCCTACGCACCGTCTCTTCTGCCGGATCTAGCAAGACCATGCGCCCACAGGAGAGGAAATCATGCTGCAGAGACACCTGCTCTCTGAGTTCATCGTGGCCCTGCTCAGTGTCCACGCTGTGAAAGAGTTGCTCGGTGGATGAAGAAAATGTACACAAGCACAGCGGAAAGTCGGGCAGGCGGAACAAGATGAAGTCCTGTCCTCTGGGCCGCCCTGGGTGACACCTGTGAGCGTTGAAAGACGCCAGTCAGGCACAGGGAGACCGAAGGCCATGTGGTCGCACTCCTGTGGAAGCTTTGGAAAGGCCATTTCATAGAAACAGAGTAGCCTAGAGCTTACTGGAGGCTGGGGCCAGAGCAGGAGGAAAGGAAGAGTTTGGGCAATAGGTACAAAGTTGGCCAAGTAATCATTTCTGGTGCTCTCCTGCAGAATAGGGCAAGTGCACTGAGCAGTAAGGTGCTGTATATTTCAGTACAGCCAGGAGACAGGATTTTGAAAGCTTCATCACAAAAGAAATGATAAATGTTTGAGGTGACAGATATGCTAATGACCCTGATTTGGTCATTACCTAATGGACACATGTATGGAAACATTATGTTGTAACCCATAAATTTGTACAATCATAATGTGTCAAAAAACACAAAAAACCCAAAACATTTAAAAGAGTATCCTAATGTGGTTTTAAAAGATCATTTTATAAAAATATAATTCATGTACCATGAATTTCACCCACTTAATATGTGCACACTGATATATTTTATATTTCAGGTTCACAGAGTTGGTTGCATCACTATCACCATAATTTATTTTGGAACATTTTCATCACATCCAAAAGAAACTCCAGCCCCATTAGTCCTTCTCAGTCCCTCCCACCTCCTCAGTCCTGGGCTTGACCCATCAACCTTGCGTCTGTGTAGATTTGCTTGTTCCAGACGTTTCAGACAGATGCAGTCATACACTTATGTGGCAATTTGTGCTGAGCTTCTCTGAGTCGGCATCTCATCTTCAAGGTTCATCTCTCCTGTCTGTGAATTACTACCATATCTTCCTCATGGAGGGGATAACATTCCCTTGGATGGACATATCACATTCTGTTTCTGTTGATAGACATTTGTATTATTATACTCTGTTATGAACACTCATGAACAAAGTTTTTGCATGGACACCTCTTTATATTTCTCGGGTGTATACCTTGGAGCAGGATGGCTGGGTCATTGGTAATGCTGCTGGACTTCCTGAGGCTCTGACAAACTGTTCTCTAGAGTGGATGCACACTCTTTTATGCTCCCACCAACAATGGATGGGGGTTACGGTGTCCTTACCTTCTCAACAACACTTACTATTGTCTGTCTTTAATTGGCCAGGCTCTCTGAGTGGGTGTGAAGTGGTATCACACAGTGGTTTTGTTTTGCATGTCTATAATGACTGATGATGTTGAACAGCACTTCATGTGCCACTGGCTCTTCCTGTCCTTTTTGGAGAAATGTCTATTCACATCCTTTCCCCATTAAATTATTTTTCTCTTTTTATTATCACAAAAGTTTTTTCTTTGTATCTTTAAAAATATTTATTCTAGATAAAGATCCCTTAGCAGATACATGATTTGCAAATATTTTCTCCCATTTGTGGCTCATCTTTGCTTTTTTGTGGTTGAATTTTAGCATGTTTTAAAAAATTTCATTGAAGCCCAGTTTGCCTAAGTTTTCTTTGGTGTTTTCTTTTGTGTTGTACCTGAGAAACCATTGCTTAATCTAAAGCTAGGAGTATATATGTCTTTCTTTTCTTGTACAGGTTATATTTTTTTTTTTAATTTTGTTTTATTGGTTCTTCTTAGTTATACAGGACAGTAGAATTCATTTTGACAAAATTATGCAAGCATAGTTTGGTCTTTATATTTAGATCTCTGGTCCACTTTCAATTAGATTTCTGTGAGTGTGGTATGAGGGAAGGGTTTAGCTTCACCATTTTGCATGTGAATATCCCGTTTTCCTAGTGTTATTTGTTGACAATACCATTTTCTCCACTGAATTATTCTGGCATCCTGTTGAAATCAATTACCATAAATGTCAGGGTTTATGTCTTTACTTTCAACTCTGTGCCATCAATTTATATGTCTGCCCTTATGTGCAGTAATACACTGTCTACTACTGAACCTTTCTAGTAGTCTTAAAACCAGGAAGTTAAACCTTCAACCTTGCTCTTGTTCAATCTTGTTTGGGCTATTTGGGGGTCCCTGATCTATTTAAAGCATCAACATATGCAAAAAAGCCAGCTGAGCCTTAGAAAAGGAATACATAGAATTTGTAGATCAAGTTGGGGATTATTGTCATTTAGCAAAATTAAACTTGCTGATCCTTGAAGATGAGATTTTTGTTACATTTATTTAGCTCTTTAATTTCTGTCAATACTATTGTAATTCTCAGTGTACAAGCATCACCCTTCTTTTGTTAAATGTGGCATTGTTTTGTGCATTTGGGTGCTCTTGTAAATGAAATTGCTTTCTTAATGGGTTACTCATTGCAGGTGTAGAAATAGGACTGATTTTGTAAGTGATCTTGTATCTGCAACACTGGTGAACTTGTTCATTAGTTTTTGTAGTTTTACAGTTTAGTGGATGTCTCCATTTTCTGGATCCAAGATCATTTCATCTGCAAATATAAGTAGTTTTACTTCTTTCTTTACAGGAGTTTTGTGTAGTTTTTGTCCTAACAACACTGGACGGAATCTGCATTAAAACTTTGAAAAGAGTGGTGCTCTCAGATCTCCTTGCTGTGTTCCTGCTGAGGGCAAAACTCAGTGCTTTAGGGACAAATGTGATGTTAGTTGTGGGTGTTTAATTATGGACTTTATTAGGCTGAAGTTTCCCGTTATTCCTAGTTTGCTCGCTTTTTTTTTTTTTAATATTTATTTTTTAGTTATCGGCGGACACAACATCTTTGTTTGTATGTGGTGCTGAGGATCGAACCCGGGCCGCACGCATGCCAGGCGAGCGCGCTACTGCTTGAGCCACATCCCCAGCCCCGCTTTTTTTTTTTTTAATCATGAAATGATGTTGTGTTGTACCACGTTTTTTTCTGCATTTAGTGTGAAGATCATATAATTTTTAAAAATTTTATTGATAGACTATATTGATTGATAAGTTGTAGCCCAGGCAGTCTTATCAGCAGGGGTTTTAAGCCACTGATTACAGCCTGGGAGCATCCTGCTGGTCTATTGCTTAGAATGGTAAATGAATGATCAAGCTAAAAAGTGAACGATCTTATTTGGGAAAGATTCTTTAACAAAGGTCAGCCTTCCCTGACCTGGTCATTTGGACCCTCTTTTCATGAGGCTCTTGTTTCTGTCTGAGCCAAGAAAAATCCATATATGTTCACCAGCACCATCAGCATGAGTGACTCCCAGCTCTTGTTTCGGCTGGATTTCGGATCTGCTATGAGTCTACTCTACCTGGGCTCTTATGGACTAAAGGTTATAAAATGCTGGGAATCCGTTTGACCTAGACCCTGAGGAGTCATGGGGAGTTTTTATATACAGAAGAGAAGTGATGGTTTTGGTGGCTGTGGTGTAGGGTGGACATTCTCCAAGTGAGGGTTGTGGGCCAACAGTAGTAGCATTTCTGGAACTTGTTAGAGATGAGAATTTGTGGGTCTTACCCAGATCTACCATCTTAGTCTGTTTTCTGTAGCTAATACAAGATGCCACAGACTGAGTAAGTCATAAAGAAAAGGGAATTATTTGGGCTCATACTTCCAGTCCTATCTAATGATGGCAAAGGTAGTGGTCTTTTTTTTTTTTTTCTGACAAAGTTCTAAGGTGGCACAGGGCATCAGATGGTGAGAGACAGGAGAGATAGGAAGGATACAGTAATTTAGCCAAACAGGTTTTTTTTAAATAGACCCTCACTCAAGAAAACCCGTGAATGCATTCATAGCATGAATGGATTAGTTCTTTTGTGAGGGTGGAACCCAACTCGCCTCTCCAAGGTCCCACCTCCTGGTATCTCATAATGGTTTCTGACATGTGTTTCAGAGGGGTCAAACCATATCCAAGCCGTTGTATCTTCTGAACCAGAGTGTGTGTGTGTTGGGGGGGGGCAGGTGAGGGACTGCATCTGGAAGGCCCTGGGCTCCCTTGTGTGCTGAAGCTGGAGAGTCGCTGGAAGAAGAGAGAGGCCCCTGGGAAAGGCCTGGGAACTGTCAGAGGAGGGAGACGGAAGCAGAGAGGACGGAGAAGTGCAGGACAAAGACAGGCTTGGGCTGTGGTAGAGGCAGGGGTGGAGGGAGGGCTCGAGGACAGTTCTGGTTTTGAGCGGGGGTGATGCAGTAAGGAAAGGAGGAGAAGCAGGATCAGGGCAGGAGGGCCATGGGTCTGTGGGCCTGACTGGCCACATGCCTTGGAGTCGGGGGAACTTCTTGCAAATCCCTGACCTTTCCAGCCATATGACTTTCCAGTGAGTCAGATTAGGCTCCCTGAGCCTCAATTACTTTGGCTGCAAGAAGAAACTATTAATAGTAACCTTCTTGTGTTGTCTTGAAAAAGAGAAACAACACCACCACAAATTGCTGCTTGTGAAAGTTATGTGACAGGCCTGGGACATCATATATATCTGCAAGGACTTCAGAGTTGACAAAGAACTGAATCCAGTCCCCTGCTTGCTGTGTGTTACTTGGGAGGCCTATTGAATGGGTCAACAGCTTCTCACCTTAGGGTCCTTGGGGGCTAAAACGGGGGAAAGGAATCTACCTCAATGGTAGTCGTATGAGTTGGCGTGTGAGGAATCATCAACCCAGAGCCTGGCACTAGTAAGTGCTCAGCAAATGCCAACCACTGTGGTTACCATATTGAGGACAACTGGTTGGATTTCAAGTTTACAGCGTGAATTTCCAAGACTTCAGTTCCCTGAGGACCCAGGCTTAGGTATGAGTCAGCTGGCTCGCAGCTGTCACACCTTGGTGGTTTGCTTTCGAGGGTCACAAGGCTGGTTAGCACACAGGGAAGAGGCTTCAGAGCTCAGGGGGGCCTTCCTCACTTATGTGAATCTTCTTTTTTGAGGTGAGTGTGCTGTTGGATCCTCAGAAATGGGAATGATAGAGCAAATATGCAGGTTCTGTTTTGAGTGGATCCAAAGAGCCTGAAATTAATTACGATTTTTTTTTTTTTTTGGCAGATACACATACCATGGGGGTGTGGAGACACATTTTGTCATGAGATCTGCTGTTGTGGCAGAGTCGGCTCTTCCTTAGTCTCCCCATTGGACCCCCCAGACATCATGCTTTCAGCAACATCATTAGAAAACCCATCTCCTTCCCCTCTGCCACCACTGCCACTGCCACTAAAAGTCACCCAGGGAACCCAGCCGGAGCCCCCTGCTCAGCCTCTAGTGGTGCTCAGCCATGAAGTGTTCACTTAAGTACGCTGTGGAGGTGCTCCTTCTCATCTCCATCATCCACACAGGACTCCATCTGTTATTCACGCGCTCTAGTCATCTCCCGCCTCAGAAGGGGCAGATGTTGGGTGCTGTGCAGCCCAGGGGTGAACAGTGACTTCTGCTGATTTTCCCTGCTCCTGTCTGCCTCTGCACAGCCCTGGCGTGGCCTCTTATCCGTCTGCTCAGCAGCCTGCTGGCTGTTGTTCCTCTTCCCTTGATGAAGTGCAGCCCCAAGTTCTAAGTGGGCCACTCGTCCACTCACACCCCTGCAGGAATCTGCATCCCTTGGGGATCAAATTTAAACTTCCTAGGGAATGTCCTAGGCCCAGCACACCCTTCCCCTGGGCCGTGGCAGCGCATCCACCACCTGCACACTCACTTGGATCTCGTCTCATGCCATAGAGCAGGCATTGCTCGTCTCTGAGTTCTTCCGGGGCCCTTCCCTAGGCTCTTCTCAAATGCCAGCTCTGTCTTCAGACAGTGACCAGGAATTAAAGGCTGAGCACGTGGGTAGAAATTAAACAATGGGCATCTTTCCTCTCTGACCAATATAAAATAGTCAGAGAGAAGTAGGCCTGCCCGGTTTGAAATGCAAATGACTAGGCAGAGACCATTTGGTCAGTACAGGGTCGGGCGGAGGGAGCTGGGGGCTCCTCCCACACTCCGATGCCCACTCCAGTGTGGCACTTGTCGGGCAAGGCAGCCAGGTGCAGATGTATCAGGAGGGCAGCAATCTGTCTGGGTGCTGCAGAAGAAACCTTGCCACTCATGTCTGATGTTTGCCCCGGGCGACGGGGTCTGGTTGGCTTTGCCAAGCACTCAACACTTCTCAAAGTCGCCCACTCAGTCTCCCAAGCTTTATAGACCCCTTTCATCAAGGGCTGGGGCTTTTGTACCTGCCTTGTCCACCCATCAGGGTCTCCTGGAAGCTCATTTTCTGGATCTGTGCCCTACTGGTATGAGGTGGGAGGCCTTAGACAAGTTAGTTACTCCCTAATTTGCCTCAGTATCCTCATCTGTCAAATGGAGTTATTTTGAGAAGTAAATGAGAAAAACATATGAAAATGCTTACTACTGTTGTGCTTCGGTCCATTGTAAAATTTTCAGTAACTATCAATTTTTATTAATAATGTTAAGTCGAAGTAAGATCCAACTGGAATGATGTATTTGGAAACATTTTGCAAGCACATGCATACAATGGATCACCACTGGGATTCCTGTTGTGTTCTCATCAACATCTGGCACAGACACAGCAGGAGTGTCCCAGATTATAGATGAAGAACCTTTGCACAGAGATGGATGAACCCGCCCTGGGTCGCCTGGCATCTGAGGGCACAGTAATTCCTACACTGCTGTAGGTTCTCTTTTATGGGACCTAGGGGCTCCCCAAATGCCTGGATCTCCAAAGTCAGACCTTGGGTGGGCTCAGCACCCTCCCCCATGTTGTCACATCTTAACATTGTTTTACCATGGTCCTCTTCATGCACACCTGCAAATGTCTGTGGGTCGATTTAATTACTCTGCATGGGTTGGTACAGACTCCAGCCCTTTACCATTTTTCTCAATAAGTTGAATTTCACTCAGGAGTTGCTTTGTTGAAAACTCTCTTGTGGACTGAGAAGCTGTTGAGAATGAGTTTAAGGCACCCCGTGAGATTTTTCATCTCCCTGCCTTCCTGCCAGACCCTGAGCTACCTTCACTGTGCTCTTCCTCGTGGTGATGTTCCTGTCTCATGCAGGCCTCTGACAAAAACAGTCTACCCCATCGCCCTATCTGCTAAATGGTTGAGAGGACCATGGCTGCTAACTTGAGCTCTAGGTTCAAATACAGAGCTACTAACAGTCTTGGACAAGATGGTGAATTTCTCTGTGAATCTGTTTCCTCTTCCAGAGGATCTAAATAATGAAGCCAAGCCACAGGATTATTTTGAATGTTGAAGGAGCTAGAGCCATGTTTCCCAAGTGTTTTGGACTATTCCTCCACTTCTGCTTTTTATTGGTGAACAACCTGAAATCCCTTTCATAATTTGCAGATACCCTATAATAAGCAAAAATTCCATTTCACTGTATGACAAACTGTCAGCAGGTATTATTGCCTATTTATAGGTAAGTGCAATTAAATTCAGAGTGTTCTTAACCTTCTCTCAACATCTGAAGGCCAGAACTACACATCCAATCTACCAGCTCCTGACTTAGGTCTAAGCTGTCCACTAGAGGTGATAGCTGAGCAGGGACCAGCCTGACAACAGGTGCCCTCCCTGCTGACACTGGGTGATGGAAGACATGTAGGTACATGTGAACACACTTGTTTTTACCTTCTCTGTACTTCTAGAAGGGAGGAGAGGCTCAAAACTGAATTCTATCAGTTTATGCAAGGTAATACATCTTACCTCTTGAGCCAATTTGAAAAATAAGTATTTAGTTTTTGGAATCCTGTGATTCTAGTAGTAATTCTAATAATAACTGGGTCCTCAAAGACTTTAATTTCTCATTCCCTACTCCATTGAAATTTTATCACTTGACTTTTTAGAAATTATACCTAGTGAAAGTGACTCGTGTTTATTGGGCCCATTTTTTTTTTTAACCTGGAATGAATCCAGTTAAGACAGAACCTCTTTGAGTAGGTTTTACTGTTATCTGATTTTGCAGATTTGGAAAATGAGACCCAGAACTTTTAAAGTGCTTGTTCCATATGGCCAACCGTGTGGTAAGTTCTAGAGCCAGTTTCAGATCAGTGCAGGCTGGTCTTCACCTCTAAGCAATTTATCTGAGCTGCCACGCAGTAGGCATTGTCTGGATGCCTGGCACCGGGCTGGGCACATTCGTATATTACTGATGGTATTTTATAGCAACTCAAAAGGGCAGTGAATCAGATGGAACAAAATCTGAAAAGCAGTTGTCATTCCAAGTATTTTAATAAACTTTTTTTGGGGGGGGGGCGTGGTTCTAGGGGTTGAACCAGGGCTTGTGCATAGTAGGCAAGCATTCTACCTCTGAGCTACATCCCTGTCCCTTTTCTGGATGTTTCAGAAAGAGAATTTAATGTAGGGGACGTTTACAGAGGTGATTACAAAAGCCAATAAATCAATAAGGGATGTTCAGCCAGCCCAGATTTAATAACAGTAGAAATCTACTACCTTCATTGTTCTGGAGAGACAAAATGAAGAGGTGCTGTTCCTGGACCAAGGCCAGTGTTCCTTGATGACAGTGGGGACCACCAAAGACAATCCCCCCAGGTAGGGTATCTGTGTGAGGATGAAGCTGCCATGGAAACACTGCCTGGCCACGTAGAAGAGAAGTTCAGGCCCTCTGTGCGTTCAGTCCCATAGCCTTAACCAGTACTTCTCTCCGGGTGAATACAGGTGAAAGCCAGCCTCCTGGGGGCAGCCTCTTTGATAAAGGCAGGACAGGGGAGAGCAAGGAACACACTTAAGGGGGCTCAGATCCAAGAGAGCCACAGTCCATTTCTTTCTGGCATTCTCTTTCTTCTACCCATTTACAACCCTCTGAACTCGTATGCATCTGCCTAGCCAGGCAAGGATATACAGTGTCAACAATGGCAGACGTGAAATATCACAGGTCAATGATGCCGACGTCAAGGATCTTCCCATCAATCATATATGATCTACATTTTGAGGTGAAGCATCAACAGTGCTCTTTATGCAGAATGGAGGCATAGGATTATAAATAAGCCATTTATTCACATGCATGTCTCCAGTTCCCATTATATGCCCGGTGGTGAGGCCATGGTAGATATTGTTACTTCCTTCTTCCATCATTTCCTGGTACTTTTATCCTCAACCAGCCTCTCGACCAGGATCTTGTGATGGGGGGAAATGGTATTAACATTATCAACACCGGTATTTAAACACACCAATTTTTCCACCTAGTGTGGCTAGATCTGCATTCCTGGCTTGAGGTCTGACTTCTGGTGGGTTGCTGTATGCTGTCACTGGTGCTTACTATTGGGCATAGACACTCTAATGAGTGCCCACTGACTCCCGGATGCCACCTCATCTTCCCTGTCCCATTCTGCAGCAGCCAGCAATTTCCCTGTGGTGTTTAAATCAATCATCCTAGTCATAATGGAAATCCCATCTCTGCCTGGTGTTTTATGACATGAGGAGCCCAAAATAGCCAGGTGGTGATTTCAGCTTCCGGTTTAATTAGACCAATTTTGTGTCCCATAATGAAAGAGTTCTTCTCCTGGGATCTAAATCCTCTAACTCATCAACACCCAAAGTTTCAAGACAGGAAGTACAAATTTGCCAGTGGATTATTAGGTGTGATAGTGATGGAGCAGTCTTCATTTTTTGGATCTGTGTATGTGGCTTTGGAAGAAACAACATTATATTTTGCTCACTAGCTCAAAAATATATCCCATACAGGGTCCTAACTTTGTAAGGTTCTATCCTAGTTAGTGCCGTTTTTCAGGCTTCGGTAAGACATTGTACCTGTCTAGCTGGATATAGCTGCTATAGGTGTTAGGTAGACCAGGAAGTGCAATGATCATGAGCCCATTTTTTTTTTTTATTCTTTGGTGATGAAGTTCTAAGCCCAAACATGCTAAACTGTGGGAATGAATGAAAGCTTGTGCAAGTCCACAAGCAGCGAGAGTCAGTAGAAGCATGGTGTATAGGAAAGGAACATCCTGACAGAATATGTATGCTTTTCTGTGATGGTAAATCACTGCATCTGCCATGATGAACTGGGTTTAATGTGTCCATCTGCTACTAGGGGGTGGGCTCATCTCTGCAGGAAATCACCCATGCTGGACTCAGCTGTGGCTTGGGTTATCAGCAAGTGCATCCATAACTTGGGTAGCAACCTGTCTAAGCACATGTCCCTGGTTTTGAACTCACGCATGACCTCTATCTCTGCCACCAGAGCCACTCTGGGAAAGAGCAAGGGTGAGGAAAGATGCTGACTGGCATCATAGCATGAGTCATCTGGTCTACCTGATTGAGCATGTCCTCTGCATTGGTGTTCATTGGTGGGCAGTCACGTATGCCAGATGTGATGCAAAAACATTGCATTTGGACAACAGCCACAGAGGAAGAGAAGGGAAGGAGAGACTGAGGAAAACAGCCCTAACAATGGCACCAAGATAAAACCAAAGCTGAAAAAAAGTATAGTAACTGCTCAAGGACAGAAAGCTAGAAAGAGAAAAAATTGGAACCTGAATATAATGTCTCTGATTCCAAGGCCATGTTGACTCCAGACTGAGTATTTTGGTGGAACTGCATTGAGAAAGAATCCATCATGACTCCACAGACGCAGCTTGTGCTGAGCACAGGGTCCTTACACCACAATGACAACTGCATTTACCCATTGCCTTTTGGACCTGCACCTGCCCAGCTTCCGGACTGAGGAAGGCTGGGTTTGGGTGAGCCAGGCTACGGTGCACTTTACCTGGTGTGCAGGTGTGTCTTCTCAGGGGAGGTAGCCCTGGGCATCACTGTGGCTGCTTCAGTCTGCACAGAGGTGGCTTTGGCATGGCAGTGTGTGGTGCAGGGAGGGTTAAGTGAGGGCTCAGAGGCTTCACCACAGGGAGCAGATGGCTTGGTGGACAGTGTTTTTACACCAAGGATACAATAGGTAAAGCCTCCGAAGACCCCAAGGCCATGGTATTCTTGTAGCAGGTCAGATCCTAACTGTCCAGTGAATAAGCATTCTGGTTAATGATAAAGCAGCTAAATTACAGGGCCAATTCTGTGGTATGAACAGAAGAAGAGCAGAGCAGACTGCCTGTGCCTATGTTATCTGGAGGGCACAAGAAGGCCTAGGCCTGGAGCTAGTTCACCACTTCAGTCCCAATGCCCATTTTCTCAGTGATTCGTGGGGCTTTGGCATAAAGAAGAATTTTGCTTTATTTCCCAAGTCATCCAGGTCCCTAAGTGATAAATAGCCCTGGAATCTTGGTCTTTTGAACAATGCCAGAGTATTTGGGGAGAGAAGGCTGCAAGCTGCTGTGTGCGGAAGGTAGCTGTGTCTGCTGTCCTGCCAACACGACCAAGGGTACAGAGTCCTGCTGCATGCTCTATACCCCTGTGTTGACCTCTAGTGGGATTCCTGCCACCAACTCTCCCACTGGTGACATTCCTGATATCTTTCCTTTGGAAACACAAGCTACTGTTGTGCATAACAAACTCTCCTTTAGATTGATAAATGAAGCAGAACATTCTATTATTATAACCCACTGTTAGTCACTAAAAATAAGAAAAATGGGATTGCTTTCCTGTTTTACAAGCAAAACAGATTCTTGACTGCAGATCCAGATGGTAGATCTGCAACTGGCTCCGTCTTGTGGAAGGAGACCAAGACCATCCGCACCTTTTTTCTGCTTAGGGACTCTTGGACGTGCCAGAGTTTGTACTTTATAGAGACATTGTTCTAGGAAACATTGTTGAGAAATATAATCCTTACCTTCTTATGCCCCCCAACCTAAAATACCAGAATTCTTATTTAAGACCTATGTCAGTTATCACATATAGCTTAGATTGTATCACCATTCCAAACTTAATAAAATCTCTGAAACTATTTTTACTTTGCTGGTAGAGATTAATGACTTGCTTCTACCTCGGGCTGGCTATAATACATCCAGTGTCAGGGTGCACAGTCAATAGACTGCACACACACTCAATTGAGTTGGGATGTGATATCTGGGGACATTTTTTAGCATGCATCTATTGGTATCCAGATTATATTTAGCCACACCATTATTTTTGGAGGAAAAAGAAAATAGGAGGCTTGTTTTTATTATATTTTTGGTTGTAAAACGCTTCTCTTATGACTCCCCTGACTTCGTTTTGAAGTGAGAAATCTTTGCTAACATTTTTAATTGTATGCTTCATATTTGCTGTGTAATTAATGTAAGTTGAAATATGTAATATTCAAAGAAAGCATCTATTTATTTTTAAAGGCTCTTAAAAATTGCAGAGGTCATAAAAATGAAGGCCTCCTCCAAAATTCCACCTTTTCACCAGTTGCTCTTCTGGTGGGATAAACCTAAGCTCCATGGATTGCAGGGACCTCACCGAGCCTCAGTCTATATGGATAAGACAAGGTCTTGTGGTTTCATAGCCTTTGTAATTTTAATTCCATGTACATTCTATTAAAATCATTCACACTGAAACAGATTTTCTTATGAAAACTTAACCTAAAAAATTGGCTGTACTGGCAGGAAGATAAATGGGTAATGTCTAGCTCTCCTCCAAAGTAACAGAGTCAGCTCCGAATCGGTAATGAGCTTGGAATAGGTGAGGAAGAAAAGCCAGGCTAGGGTAGCTGGAACATGTGAGCGGGAAGCAAAGTGCTGGGCGTGGAGGAGGACGCGGTGGGGTAAGAGCCCAGACTGCAGGATCGAGAGTGGGTGGACTCACCTGATGTCCACAGACATCAACTTTTCTGCTTATAAATGGGGACTTGATTCAAATTTGTATTTTACGAATTTGGAGATTTCAGTGAAAGTTGAAAACAAAAAAATGGATGGGGAGGGTCTAAAACCACCGTTGGATTGGGTACCGGTTGCACATTATGTCAGATGAGAATATCAAATCCAAATCAACAAAAAAAGCCTAATGATTTATTAAAACTGGCATTTCAGAAGAGATCACAAACACCAGAAAATCAGTGGGAACATAATCTAAGATTAAATGAATTTTTATTTATTTAACAGTTTATGTAGCACTTTGTTATGGTTCAAATATGAGGTGTCCCCCAACAAACTCATGCGATAGACAACATGGGAATATTCACAAGTGAAATGATTAGGTTATGAGAGCTATAACTGAGTCAGTGGATTAATCCATTTGCTGGGTTAATAATTTGAAAGGACTGCTGAACTGGGGGTAACTGTAGGCAGGTGAGGTGTAACTGGAGGAAGTAGGTCACTGGGGCCTGCCCTTGGGGATTATATTTTGTCCTTCTGATTCTTTCTCCTCTCCCTGCCTCCTAGCTGCCAGTTTTCCTCCACCACACCCTTCTGCCATGTTGCTCTGCCTCCCCTTGGGCCCAGAGCGATGGAGTCAGCCAGTCACGGACTGAACCTCTAAAACCACAAGCCCAGATAGACTTTTCTCCTCTATGTTCTCTCGTTAGGTATTTTGTACACAGTGATGTAAAGCTGACTAATATATACTTATAACGTGCCAGATACTGTTCTAACTGCTTCACAAGTTATTGTAATAAATTATCTGTTTAAAGAAAATTATGTAGGAATAGACAATTATCTTTATGCTCTTTATTAGTCCTTAAAACAAAATGATATGGTAACATCACTATTATCATCTGCATTTCACACATGAATAAAGGGAGGCCAAGAGGGTTACGCAATGTAACCCGGGCCGTGTGGCCACTATGTCGTGCAGCTGGAATTTATGCCCAGTCTGGCTCCAGAGCCCTCAGCATTCCTGACCCCTATGCTGGGACATTTGCCATTGCTCTTAGCTGGATAACATTAATGTTTTGTCATTCTGTAAAAATCTTCTCATTGTTGTCACTGCATGGTGAACTGGGAGCACTTTCATCCTGGTCTACACAGGGTTAGGTAGGGGGGGACTTGGGAATCAGTGCAGTGGCTTTCGGCCCTGACATTTATCGAAGGAACAGTCAGTCTAGTAATGGAACTGGTGTGCTGCTGGTAGGTAATGCGCCTTTGCTTGTATTTGTGGGTCGAGCTTTTGTTGAAATATATATGTGACTGCACTGCAAAGCTCTAAGCAAGCAAATCTCCCTCTATGCACTTTTATTTAGCATCTGCTTATACCTTTGATAAAGCACAGATTAGTCTGGTTCCTGTGTCTCTTTCACTTTGAACACTTGCAGCATTTATTCAGACTATGTTTTGAAGTTAGCAATATATCCTTTACTGAACCATCAAAGCTATATCTTCTTACCAGACAAGAAGGTCTAGTAGTACCTCCTTCATCCTTATTAATAATACCCCTAAAATTAAGGCATCATATTTACTTGCATTTTGCAGGGGTGCTAGGGTTTGAACCCAGGACCTTGCACATACTAGGTAAGTGCTCTACCACTGAGCTACTCCCCCAGCCTTACTTGTAAATTTGCCTACTGGAGGATGATGGTTATGCATGGTTCATGGGAGCAACTGGGGTCTCCCTGCCCCTGAGATACATGCACTATATGCTCCACATCTCTTCTGCCTACTCTGGATACCAATATTTAGAATTCTGTACATTTCCAATGATGAGATGGGGTGGTTAGGCCCAATATTTTAATTATTCTCAACTTAGATTATTATTAATAGTCAATGGGAAAAAATAGATTAAGCTTTGGCCAAGTAAATATGTTCTGTAATTTGGCATTAGAATATTTCAGGTCATTTTTCTTTGATTTCATCTTAAAATAGCCTTTTTGCTTGACTCAGGCTATTAACCTCAGTGGGCAAGGAATTCATCCTTTTTCAGGGGTACAATATTTTATGCACAACTTGAATTGCAGAAAAATCTGCCTGTTTTTTTGAGGCTAGGGCTACCATAAAATACAATTTTTTTTCTTATAAGAAATGAACACCTTTGTTAAGTCTTTAAGATCTTTCCTTACCTCTTCTCATTATAGTGCTCCAAGAGAATTTCCTGATGATTCCTCCATATATAGTCATCAACTATTTGAACCCTGTGCCTGGCTCTGTGTCACTTTATCCATATTCCAAGACACTAATGGATGCCTAAAACCTTGGACAGTACCAAACCCTATATTTCTTGTATTTTCCTATACATATATACTTTATATGTATAGCTTTGCAGTGCAGTCACATATATATTTTAACAAAAGCTCAACCCACAAATACAAGTTTAATTTATAAATTAGGCACAGTACAATATTAGCAACAGTAAGTAATAAAATCATTATAGCCATACACTGTAATACAAGTTTTGTGAATGTGATCTTTCTTTATTTCAAAATATCTTCTTGTACTTTCACTTTTTTTATTTAGAAGAAGCACTTTAGAAGCTTTCCTTTGGTGTCTTCAAATTTCCAGCATCACTGCTCTTGTACTTTGGGGCCATTGTTAAGTAAAATAAGGGCTACTTGAACACAAACACAATGACACTGTAACGGTTGGTCTGATACCTGAGATAGCTACTGTATATGATACCAATGGGTGGGTAGCATATACAGAGCGGATATACTGCATAAAGCGAAAAATCACATCTCAGTGCAAGATTTTGTCATGATACTCAGAATGGTATGCAATTTAAAATTCATGAATTATTTATTTCTAGAATTTTCCATTTAATATTTTCAGACCAAGGTTGACTGTGGGTAACTGAAACTGCAGAAAGCAAAACCACTGATAAGGAGGGACAGCCAAAGAGGCATTCCTCATTTCATTGCACTTCACTCTATTGTGTTTTGTACATGGGTTTTTCACAACTTGAAGGCTGGTGGCAACCTTGTGATGAGCAGGGCTATTGGCACCATTTTTCTAATGGCTTAGATGATCATGAGAATTTTTTAACAATAATATATTTAAAAAAAATTAAAGCATATAGATTGTTTTATAGGCATAATGCTATTGTACACTTAACAGGCTTCAGTATGTTGTAAACATGACTTTTATATGTACCAGGAAAACAAAAAATACATGTGACTGGCTTTATTGTGATATTTGCTCAATTGCAATGATCTGGAACCAAATCTACAGTACCTCTAAGGGCTGCCTCTACTCTCTACTCCTGCCAGCCCTAGGAAGGTCTTAACACACATAGATACATATCGACTGACTGACAGGTGTATAAAAGATCAACACATATTGAGCAATAGGAGACTAATGGGATGGATGAATCCAGAAATAAATTGGCCTGTTGCAGCCATACTGGTTTCTTATTTTGTTCAGAGTAGACAAAACTATTTACTGCGAAAGAGAGAGACTTGGGCCACTGAGGAGTACAACTGAAGAAGGGTTCATGGAGAAGTTCGAGGTGTTGGATTCCTCCTGTGTACCTGGGAGAAGAATCAATTTAAAGAGCAGAACAGTCCCTGCCTAGTCACGGTGTGCTAAACAAGTCATGCATACTAATGGGTCCATATTTTTGCTTTCATGGTTCTTTTGCTTGAAATGCCTCTCTCTGTTGGCTTTGATTCTAGCATTACACCAGAATGGAGTCTGTCAGTGCCTTGCTCTTTTCCCCATATCTAGAAGAAATTACCAACCATTTACCAAAAAAAAAAAAAAAAAAAAAATCTCAAGGCTTCAGTTAAGGTTTCATTTAGAGCATTCGTTGGTTCTCTGTGCCACTAATGGATCAAGTTCTCTTCCAGGGCACAGGAGTCTTAGGAAGTGAGGTCACTGATGATGTGAACAACTCTGGAGAACTGGGAAAAACGTAACATTCCCATGAAGGTAGCTCAGTGCACCTGGGACGCAGGATCATCTCCTGAGCAAAGAAATTTGAAATCATATCAGGCATCAAAAGATGATGAGACTGAGTATAGAAATGAAATGTCTGGCTCGCTTTAGGTGAAAAAGGACACATTTTTGCATCTGTTCTTTCCAACTCATTATAGTATCTCCCACAAGTTCAACAAATTAAAACCTGGCTTGTTTCCATCTCATTAGGGATCAATTTGCATGAATTATAGGTTTGCATTATTCAAGATCTGTATTTAATTACCAGAGCTGCATCAAAAAAGAAAAGAAGAAGAAACAGGAGAGTAGCCCTCACCTCACACTCTTTATGTTGGTTTCAAATTTGGCTTTTTTTAAACCAAAGTATGTAAAATATTTTAGGATAAAAAGCTGCTGAAAAATGAATGAAGCTCTTCTTGGAGTTTACAGCCTCCTCACAACTGAAATGCCTTCCATCTTCCTTCTGCCTACTCAAGTCCATCCCAGGGCAACCGCCTCATCCTCGGAAGGAAGCAGAAACCGATGAGAAGCCAACAAGCTCCCCTGGACCTCCTGGCTTGAGGCTCGCGCTGGCCTGCTCCACTCCAGGCAGGGCCTGTGCTACTCCCTTCCTCCCCTCCGCAGGCCCACGGAGCATGGACTGGCATGGACTGGTCTTTCCATTTCGTGTGTGTGGACCTTGAGGCTAAGAAAATGGGTGACTTCCCAGGGCCTGGACAGGGAAGCAGAGAGGCCCAGATTGAGATCTATTTCTGGCTGAAACCAAGCTTGTGGTCCATGGAAGAGAAATTGGCACATACTGTTCTTGGGGATTCATGCCCTCTTATTCAAACCCGAGTGTCCTCTGATTCCTCCCTTCTCCACATCCCCCCATCCCTATCCTTTCTATATCAGTGTTATCCTCTTCTCTTCACCCACCCCCAGACTTGCCTTCTCACGAAGAAAAGAGAAAGCAAGGGCAGAGTCAGAGAGTCCTCCTTGAATTCATCTGTGAAGTTACGCCTGGTTAGCAAATCCAGAGTGTAGACAGGAACCACTGATACTAACGAGGACCCAGAGAGGGAAGGTGAACTCTCAAATTCCCACGGCAATACAGGCATCACCCTGAGGATGACAGCGGCCATCTCTGGCTACCCAGTGTTCTCTCCTGCCCACTTCCTCATCCCAACCTCAGGGACCATGGAATGTAGAAATGGAGAAGACCTTGCCCATCAACAGAGCCCCCCTTCACTCTACAAGTGAAAACATGAGGGCCAGACAGGGGAAAGCTGGGGTCCCCTCAGAATTTGTTGGTGCTCATGATCTAGCTGTCAGCCCAACAGCAGCCATCTGGGCTTGGTGCTGGACTGGGTAAGCTCTGAGTTCTTATGGCTTTATTTACATAATGAAGTGCCAAATGGCCCTTGTTCCACATTCCTCCCCATGTTGTTTGAAAACAGTTTGTTCTTTCAATACCAGTGAAGTTTTTTATTGTAAAATGAATCAAGAATGAAAACCCAGGTGGATCCACAGAAGGATGCCCTGTTTTCCTGATCTCAAATTGCAGTTCCCCAAGCAAGAGGCTCTTTGTTTTTGTGATCTTTTCCCAGTGCTATTTTACATATCTACAAACACACCTGCATGTTTTACACACACACACTCTCACACTCATGGCACTCTCACAGGCTGGATTGTGACTCCTTGAATTCATATGTTGAAGTCCTAACCCTGTGCTTCAGAAGGGGAGGTATTTTGAGACAGCTCTTTCTAGAGGCATTTAAGTGAAATGAGTCATTAGTGTGAGCCCTACTCAGATCTGTTGGACTCGTAAGAAGAGGACATTGGAAAAAAAATTCATGGACAGAGTGAGGACCATGTGAGGACATGGGGTGAAGAGATCACCTGCAGTCCAGGAGAGGGGCCTCAGAAGGAACTAGCCCTGCTGACCCTTTGATCTCCAACTTCCCGCCTCCAGAGTGGTGAGAGAATAAATCTCTGCAAACTAAAATACAATATCCTTTGAAAACAAATGGTATTATTCCATACTTGTGTTTTGAGCTTGCTTTTTAAAAACTACTTGAGGTATAATTTAGATACAGAAAATGTGTTTCATGTCATAAGTTTGGACACTGACAAACACCCTCAATGTCACCACCACAGTCAAGGAAGGAGACACATCCATTGCCTTCGAAAGTCTCCTCTGGCCCCTTTGTGGGTTTTTTTTTTTTTGTTTTGTGATAAGAACACTTAAACATGGGTCACAATAGTTGGTCACAGATTAAGTATACAAGGTAGCACTGTCAGCCATAGATACCGGTCTGGAGCAGATCTCCAGAACGTACTCATCTTGTGTGACCATAATTTCATGGCTACCCATCAGCTCCATATTCACTCTCCCTGGCCCTGAAAAGAACCCTTCCATTTCCTGCTTCTGTGAGGGAAATGATTCGAAGCTTGTTTTTTTCATTTACCATAACAGGGACATTGCTGGTAGAACTTATCAATCTTTTCAATCTTTTGCTGTCATTTGTTATAGAGCTGGAGTTTGAATGCATCATACATAGCTTCTATTACTAAAGCACTGTAAGTGTGTTGAGGTCAGCATAACAATGCATGCCCAGTGAATTTGTAATTTCATCTAGAAATATTTTCTGAATTTGTCTATCAGAGACCAAATGGCAAGAGAAAGTGATTTTGGGATCAGAAGACTGTGTTGTGCCCCATACCAAATTCACATGCTGAAGCTCTAACACCTAATGTGACTGTATTTGGTGATAGGGATTTTAGGAGGAGATTAAGGGGAAGTGAAATCATAAGGGTCTTAAACTGATAGAATTGATGTCCTTAAAAAGAGAAGAAGAGAGAGAGACAGAGCTAGCAAAATGTCTGCCAGGTAAGGACACAGCAAGAAAGTGGCCATCTCCAAGCAGGGAAGAAAATCCTAACCAGGAAGCAGATTAGCCAGCACCTTGATCTTGGACTTCCAAGTCTCCAGAACTATCTGTTGTTGCTGTGCCCAGTCTGTGGTATTCTGTTATAGCAGTCTGAGTTGGCACTTGATAGAGTTATCTTGGCAATGTAAAGCAATTTATTGAGCTAGAAGTTCCTCTCTGTGAAATGGAACAATGATACACCTCACTTTGCTTCTTTGAAGTTTCTTGGATCGGAAATGGTAGGCAAAGCTCCCTGCATTTGGGAAGTTTGCAAAGAAAACCAGTGACCCTTCCTGCACCCTGAGAAATGCACTCCCACCCATCAGAATGTAACCCTGTTGGGAGTAAGGAGTATGCATAAAAATTCTTTTTGTGTCCTTCATTGTGCCTTGGCTGGAGCGCAATACATTTGATACACCACCGATGTTCAAGATCATTTCTTCTAGTACTTAACATCACATGTGGATACCATTGTCCACACTCCCCTGGCACACTGATCCCTGGGCAGTCGTCACAGCTCTCTTACTGCACACCCTCCTGACACCCTTGTCCCTTCTCATTTTGTAGCACCTTCTTGGAAAAACTCCAAACCTGCAGAAAAACATTTTCCCTGCACTGTGCCTCCACCCAGGTAGCTAAATATGGCAGAAAAAAGCAGAAGGACCAGCAACTGTGGCCTGACTTTGAAGGGGTGGCGCTGGTGACCTCAGTGTAGTCCCTGGGCCCCTGCATCTCTCACTGGCCCATGGTGATCTCACTCCCTAATCAAGTGCACACTCCCCCTCTCCCCACAGCCTCCAGGGAAGTCGCCCTCACCTTCTCTTTCAGGTGACACCAATCCTTTTAGGCTGAAAAATAGAAGTGATAACAAAACTATTCCCTCCCACCCCTCTGTGCCTAGCACCACCTGCACCTGCGCCTTCTGCTTCTTCCCAGCACAGACATGTGCTCCCAGCACTCTTGGGACCAGCACCCTCTTTCCTGCATAGTGGGGCTCCAGTGTCCCCTGGTGAAGACGTGGCCATGGTGATTGTCCCCTCTGCTCGCTGCATCGTTTCCACTGTTCTAGGTCACTCCTAATACCCCTGGGAACATACTAATGCTCCTCCCCTGGAGAGCCCTGGAGGAGCTCACTCTCCCCTCCCCAAAGTGCTCTGCTTTTTACTCCTTAAAATAGTGGTCTACTCTTGATTTTTTTTCCAATTCTTTTCTTCCTTTTTTCTCTTAAACACATTCTGAGCATCCATTTGCCACCACTCTCTAAGGAAATTGCTCTTGATAAACTCGACCAGTTTTCCATGCTGTGAAATCCCATGGTCATTTTTCACTCCACTTCTTAAACAGCAAGTAGCTCTTGAAATAACTGATTTTTTCCATTTCAAACTGTTCCTTTTTATTTAATTTTTTTTTTAAACTTTTCTTCTACGACATCACATACATTAGTCAGGGTCTTGGCAGATACAGATGAAATTCTGAGCAGGGAATTTTTAAAGAGACATAGCAATAAATGGGCAATTTAGAGGAGGGTAATAGGATAGAGATATTGATGTGCCCGGAGAAAAACTGGTCCAGAGCTGCTACTCTCCTAGACATGAGGGGCTGGCGGGGGAATGTTGCTGCCCAAACCAATTGAGAGTTGGAGTCAAAGAAAGGGTGACCTGGGCACAGGTGTGAAGGATGGGCTCAGCCCCATGGGCAAGGAGGCCCAGGGGTGGGCACAGCTGCACAGCCTTGCAGGGACAATACAGTTGGAAGGGACAGGGACAGGGTGGCCAGCACACTGCATCTCTTCCTGTTCTCTCCTGTGCTGGGTTCCCCCACCTCTGAGCTGGACCCCCAGGACCCAGGCCTCTGCTCTCTGAGCATTTCCCTGATGGTGTTGTTTGGTCTAGTCTCATGGATACCTCTATCTTCTCATCTCCCTCCACCCCTGCAGTTGGGCTTTTCCTCTGAAAACTTCCCCTAGATACCCACCCGGCTGCTCAGCCTGTCCTTGGATATCAGCTTGGTGCCACCCATGAACTATGTCTTAAATCCAGCTGCTGAGCACCACCCCAAACCTGCTCCTGCCCAGACTTCTCCATCTCGGTTGGTGGCTCCTTGACCTTCTGGCTGCTTGGCCAAACCTCTCAGTCATCCTGGCAGCCTTTTCCTCTCACATCAATATCCAATTTTTCACCAACGATTTTTGCTCTACCTTCAAAATAGTTGAAAAGCTCAACAGTGCTTATAACTCAACTGCAGCAGCTTCTGCAGTGGATGTTAGGTGCACTGCTCAGACCCCCACCCCTCAGAATGGCTGCCCACATCCCTCAGCTGCAGAACAGCTAGCTAGGGGCTGAAGGCTCTCAGTGAGCCTCTCTCTGGGAATGGTCCTCTGCCTGTGGCAGTCATACCTGCACCTTAGAGCCAGCAAGCTCCAGTGCCTGGTCCGTGTGGGGCTGACCTAGAAGGGCCTTCCAGCCTCAGAATCTGCGGGATCAGAGGAGGCCCATTGTAACCACATTTCCATTCAAACCTCTCCTTTGCACGTCCTTTCTTCCCTCCTGACCATGTCCTTCCCCTCTAGTGCAATCTCCAGGCAAGTTCCTGTGTGCAGATTTCCATGCTGGGGTCTGGAAGCAGAACAGATGCAGGACAGACTCCTCTGTGACCTCCCTACTATCCTTCTCGTCCACTCACAGCCTATCCTATCCCTAAACACTGCAGCAAGAACACAGCATTTCCACAAAAAGTAAAAATAGAATTACCATATGGCCAGCAGTCACCCTTTTGGCCATCCCAACAGGAAGGACTGAGAGCAAGGTCTGGAGAAGCCATTTGCACACCATGTTCACCACAGCACTATCCACAGCTGCCCAAAGTGGAAACAGCCAGGTGTCCATTGTTGGGTGGATGGATAAGCAAAACGCTGACCAGCTACAGGCGGAGAAGGATTCGCCTTAGAAAGGAAGGCCATCTGACAACTTCTCCATCAAGGATGAACTTTGAGGACAATTTGCTAAGGGAAATAAGCTGGGACAAAAGGACAATTGCTACCTGATTCCACCCAGGTGTGGATCCTGGAGGACTCCAGTGCACACACAGAGAGCAGGCAGGGTGGAGGAGCTGGGGAGGATGGGCTGGGGAGCCGGTGCTCAGTTTTGTGGGAAGAAGAGTTCAGGGGTGGGCGGGTGGGTGGGCTCCATGCCACCCATCCAGATACTTGGATGTGTTGAAGGTGGTAAATCTTATCTTTCATGTAATTGACCACAATTATTAAGTTCTATCAAGTCCCCCAGCTCAAACCTCCTCAGGGACCTTCTCCTTTCAGTTAGAGTGAACCCAAATCCTCACACTCAAGGTCTTTGGTGATCTGGGCCCCTTTGCTCTGGACCCCTCCTCCCTGCCACAGCCTCTGCGAGGGCCCTGACATTGCAGGCACTGGCACCCTGCGTTGCGGTTTCCTCTGCCAGGAATCCATGGCGCTGCAGTGTTTGCACGGCTCCCTTCTCACCTCCTTCAAACCCTGGCTGGACTCACCTCCCTGGCCCTTTCTGATCCCCTGCTTGGTGCCAGTCTGCCCACCAACCCCGTGCCCCCAGCATGTGCCTGTGCCTCTGCCCTTTGGACAGCACTTGGTTTCCTCACGGACTTTAACATGCCATCATGGCCTCTCTCCTCTGCATGCCCTGGGATGTCCTCAGCCAAAGACAGGCATGACAGTGTGAATGGAGGCCACACTCTTCCTTCTTCATGGCTGAGTACCCGTGCTGGCAAAGTGACCAGCACAAAATAGGAGAGAATAAATATTTGCAGGATGAATATATTAGGAGCTGAATGTATTTTATTGGTGACATCTAATTTGTTTAGCTCTTCTCCATATTAAGAGAGTTGAGAGTTTTTTTTTTTAAAAAAAACCACAATCTTTTTGAAACATCCTTTTGTTTCATCAATTTAATGCAGAAAAGGCTTAATGAACAAATACTTTCTGCTCAAGAGGGAAACTGTCTTAAGAGGATGGGTGCTTCTGTGACTCTTATGGAAATGCTCTTTGAATTTGCTTCTCGGGACTGAAAGAACAGAGACTGAGATGTTTTTGTCCCAATTTTTGGTGCATTTGGGCTGAATTCCGGGAAAGGGAGACAGAAGTAGAATCTCGAGTGCTGTATCTAGCTGCATGGCAATGTTTCCAAAATGGGTGATCCAAGTAGGTCCCCCCGGAGTAGACAGAAGTGAAGAGTGGTGGCATTTAATTGGCAGGGACAGAGAGCTTCCACTGTCACCTCTGGACCACTGCTGTGCCACAAATCTGCTTTTATCCAAGTGTGCAGCAAACGTGAGCATGAGGAGGACTGCCACTCATTATGAATCCTCCCAGCCGTGTTGTCGAGACTCAAATTCAGTAAAAGGACCTGCTGAAGATTGCACCGTGGTTTCAGCATGTGATATATCTTCCAAGCTGCGGGCCGAGGGGGAGAGGGGGATGAATTATTTATTTTAACTCCAAGTTATTGGACCGTTTATCAAAATAAATGTGAAGTCATGATCCATTATGCATCCCCGATTATTCCATGTGAAGGTGTTAATGGGTTTTCCTGGACTGGGAGAACTTCAGCTCCCACGCAGCCCCTGTCTCTGGACGGCCCTGTGGACCTGCAGGAAGCTCACAGACCCAGGCAGAGAGGGCTGTGTGTGCTCTCGTTAAAGTGGCTCCTTTTAGATAAGTGTAAGGTTTTCAAGTATGTGAAGTGATAAAATCTTATATTTTACTCCAAATGTGTCCGTTTATAACTTTTATTTTTCAAATTCAGATAGAGGAAAAATTAATCTTCTGGATTTTTTTTTTTTTTTTAACTAATGAAGGCAATCAACTTAATTTATCAATGTTCCAGACCCTCTTGTTCTAGTCAATACGGATGAACAGAGGGAGTGAAGATAATGAACAAATCCATCACTCCCGGAAGCAGCCTGCGTCCCCCAGGAGTCCCTCCCTCACGCCCCTCCCCCCTCCCAGGTTCCTAGGCAACCGCTGATCTGCTTTCTGTCATTATAGGTACTGAATTTTTAAAAAGGAACCCTGCAGTATGTACTCCTTTTGTTTGGCCTCTTTCTCTTGGTGTAATTATTTTGAGATCTGTCCATGTTTCTGCGTCTGACAATGTTCCTGTCTCTGTCCTGGGTGACATTTGTTGGGTGAATATGCCAAAATGTGTCCATCCTTCCTGGTGTTCGCGGACTTCAGGTTGTTCTGGGGTCTGCCTGCTACACATGAAGCGGCTCAGTACATTTTTGTGCCATTCTTCATATGGACACCCACTTCCCTTTATTGGGGGGCAATATTTGGGGGTAGGATGGTGGTTCCTGTGGCAGGTGGGTGTTGATCTTTCCAAGACACAGTCAGACGGTTTTCAAACCACTTCTCGTGCCTGGCAGCTGCATGACTGTTGCATGAGGGTGGAAGGGCAGGTGGCAAGCTGCCTCTCAGCGCCTTGGGTGACAGCCGTGAGGGCTCCATTCTTCCTGCTGGACAGGGTGGGAGTTCCGGCCTCCAGGCCCCCACGTGGGTAAGGGTGGGGGTCAGGACACTCCAGCTGGCCCCCCATGAGAGGTGCAGGGAAACTTGTCACGGCTGGATGGGTGGAAGTCAGGCTGGCTCCCCTGTCTCTGATGATGTGGGCAAGGGGTGTTGGGCGTCAGAGCAGGTTGTCAGGGATCAACTCCTATCCCCGGTTGGCCTTCTCAGCTACTGTAGTGGGAAGAGGTCCCTTTTCCGGCCTCCAGAGGGGGGAAGCCTGGCTCCCCTGCAGCCTGCGCTAGAAGGCAGGGGACCGTGGTTTCTAGGTGTTTGGCTGGAGTGAGGTTTTCTGTCTTACCAGCCTGCCTCTTTCTTGGGCCTTTGGTGAGAGAGTACGGGCTTTCTATTGGGGTGTTTTGGGGTCGTGCTTGCTGGTGCTTCTCTGTGGCCATGGCAGACAGAAGACCCAGGGGATTACTTCCTGTCATTGCTGGGGCCCCGCGGGTTCTAGTGGAGTGCCTCCTTCTTTCCACTGTTGAGTAGTCCTGTTGATTTTCCATAAGGGACTCGAGCATGTGGGGAGTTTGGTAACCACTGGCCCTGGCCCCACCCCTGTGGCTACGGAGGAGGACAGTAGTGCTCAGGTTTTTCCATGCACTTGGTGGGAGGGACAGGGAGGGCACCTGTTTGTCTTCCTGGAAGGGGAAGGCCCCATAGTACTGTTTTAAAGTTAGAACTTTAAATTTCTAATTGACAAATATATTTCTGTAGTTACGAGGTACAATGTGATTGAATCAAGCTAAGAACAGATCCTTCACCTCACCCCTTATCATTACTTTTTTGGTGAGGACATTTTAAATCTACTCTTTGAGCAGTTTTGAAGTGTTCACTATATTATTAACTATGGTTATCTTGCTGTGCACAATACAATTTTTTATTGTTTCTTGCTAGTGTTCAGAAACACAATTGATCTTTTAAATATTGACCATGTATCCCATGGCCCTGAGAAACACACTTATTAATTTTCAGGACGTTTTTGTAGATGCAACGGAATTTTCCATGTAAATTGCCACAGTGTCTGTGAGTGAAGATGATTTTACTTCTCTCTTTTTTTTTTTTTCAGTATAGATGCCTTTATTTCTTTCTCCTTTTTCCCCTTGTTACATGTGCTGAATGTTGGACATAGTGAGATGTTGGATAAGCGTTGAGAGCAGACATCCTTGCCTCCTTCCCACAATGGGGACAAACGTTCGGTCTTTCTTTGTGGAGGGTGATGTTAACTGCAGGGTTTTGTAGATGGCTTTTATTATGTTGCAGAAAAATCTTTTATTCCTACGTTGCTGAGAATTTTTTTTTTATCAGAAATGCATGTCAGATTTTGCTAAATGCTTTTTCTGTGTCTAGTGAGGTGATTTCTCTTAGCTTATTAATATGGAGAACATGATTGGTTTTTTGAATGTTAAACTGGCCTTACATCCTAGGGTGAACCCTAGTGGGCTATTGTATATCATCTTTTCACATATTATTGAATCTGATATGCTACCTTTTGAAGTCTTTATGTTTCTATGAACATTTATTAGCTGTGCATCCCAGTGGGTTCAGCGTGCCGTTTCCACGCATACACCCGGCAGGCACTGACCATGCTGACCTCCTTTCACCTGCCCCCTCCCCCACGTGCCAGTCCCATCTTCAGAAATCCCTCCTCTGCTTAAAAGCCAGCCTCGTTTGGCTTCCACATTTGAGGCACAATGTGTGATACTCGTCTCTCTGTTTGTCTTTAATGTCCTCCAGTCCATCCGTTTTCCTGCAGATGATAGGATTTCATTCTTCTTTGCAGCTTAATCATACTCCAGTCTACCTGCCACATTTTACTGCTCATCCGATGGCGAGCGGCTCCGCTAGCTCCCTGTCTCAGCAGTGTCAGGGGTGCTGCGTTTCTGTTTGGCTTGGTCTTGTTGCCCTGGACCCATGAGGGCAGAGTCTAGGAGTCAGGCTGGGATACCTGGGGAACGCACCAGAGACTCCTGCACCCCAACCTCCACAGGGACGTGGGAGCCTGCAAAGGAGGTTACATCGGGCATTTCAATGCCTTTCCTTTAAAATCGATAAAACTCATCGAATAGCAGTCAGAAGGATGCAGAGGAAAGTGAGAGAGGGCCCAGACCGAAATAATAGGAGTAAGACAGCTGGCGTCACGATGGTTCCTTCCCTGCTGCTTGGTCTGCCTAGAGGGCTGATCAGTTTATTGATCGTTACCCAACTTGGGATCTATTGATTCTCTCTCCTGTGTGTCTTTTTTCTAATCTCACTAATTTTTGGCTCTCTCCTCAATCCCTCTCTCAGTACTTTGGATTTAATTTGCTTTTCCTTTTCTATTTTCTTGAGGTAGAAACTGAGGTAATTGATTCTTTTCTAATACGAGTGCCTACTGCTATTACTTCTCCATTAAGTGCTGCTTGGGAGTTTCCCATAGGGCTGGCGTTTTTCCTTATTTTCAATCAGTACAAAATACTTTCTAATTTTCCTTGCAATTTCTTTTTTTGACCATGATTAATTCACAATTCTGTGACTTATTTTCCCACCATCTGGGGATTTCCCAGATATATTTCTGTTATTGATTTCTAATTTAATTCCATGGTGGTCAGGAAACATACTCTGCATGATTTGAATCCTTTTAAATGCATTTAGACTTGCTTCTAGACCCGAATAAGGTCTGTCTTGGCAAACAATCCCTTTGTACTTAAAAAGAATATGTATTTTACTGATATTGGGGAGAGTATTTCATAAAATCAGTCAGTTCAATTTGGTTGACACTTTGGCCGAGGTCTTCTGTGTCTTAAGTAGTGTTCGTTCAATTTGTTCTATCAGTTATTGAGGACAGGCCTTGAACTCACTGAAGATAAGTGTAGATTTGTCAATTACTCCTCTTAGTTCTATCAGGTTTTGCTTTATGTTTTGAAGTACTCCTTTAAGGTTTTTATGTCCTCTTCATAAATTGACACATGTATCATCACCAGTGACTCTTGTTAACTCCATTAAATTAATATAAATGTCATGTATATTATAGACAAAAAATATTTTAGCAAGATATATATATATCTATAATATACATATATCTTGCTAAAATATTTTATTAATTTTATCCTTATATATTTTATTATTTTGATTTTGTTATAAATGATACAATTTCCCCTTATTTTATTTTCATTGAGAGTGTTTAGAAAGGCAGTTGATTTTTGACTGACTCATTACTTGGAAATGTATTATTTAATTCCCACATCTGTGAATTTCCGGCTTTTTTCCGAAACTTCTCAGAGTCCATTCCATTGGTGGTTGGCCAACATACTTTGTATGGCTTGACCTCTTTTTAACTTCTCAGAAGGTCTTGTGGCCCTGCTCCACTCCGCCCTCAAGAGCATGCCCCTGGGAGGATCCTGCTGGGCTTTGGCTGCAGGTTCTCCGCTCTCTGCTGGGTCCCTCTGGCCTAGTTGCTGCAGTCCCCTGTTTTTCTTGCTCATCTTCTCTCTGGTTGTTCTGTACCTTGTTGAGAGTAGTCAGTTGCTTGCTGGATCGTCTATTTCAACTTTCAACTCTGTTAGTTTTTGCTTCATGATTGTGATTTTGTTTTTATTTTGTCTTACTTCCACTGTTCAGTGAGTTTTCTGGAGATGGGACCCATAACCATGTTTTTTAACATCTGCTTTAATATTCAGGTTTGCGGAAGCCACCTGTGAATTACTTGAGGGTCTCCCCTCAATATGTCAAACACGGAGATTTTACGTTTGACCTTGCGAAGTGTCTGTGGCTCCCCAGGCAGTAGATTGCCTAAGGCACATGACCTGTATCTCAAGGCATATGACCTTCTTTATCTCCGCTCTGCTAGAAAGATCCCTCACAGTAGCTGGGAGATGTCCAGTTCCCGTTGGGAACTAGACAGCTCACCTTCTGCCTTTTTTGGTGAAGAACATTCTGTGGAAGGCCTTTGATGTTCTCTGATAGAAATAAAGCAAGCACGGGCCCCATTTTGCCTTTTCGCGTAGGAGTTTGATCCCTATGGTCAGCTAGCTGGTCCCACCCTCGCTTTTTGAAAATATTTTCTGTGTCCTGTGGTTTTCTCATTATTCTACTTTGCTTAGCTCTTATTTTGCAGCCAGCCCATTCCACCAAGGGGAACCCCATTTCCACTGCCCACGCAGGATGTGGGCGGGACAGGTTAAAACACTTTATTTTAGATATTGACTGAAACTCAGATGAGAGAAGATACTTCTCTCATCTTAACATCCAATGCAGGTTTGTCCTAGTAATTTGTATCAAAGTGAGATCAACAAGTTAAAGTTTCTTCTCTTACCTTGAGAGAATAACCAAACTCCTTAACCCAATAATCCAAAGAACACATATAAGGGAAAAGCATAGAAAATTGTATACACACAAACAATAATATTCAAAACGGCATTAATATGGGAGATGAAGTTATTTTGCCTCCATGTAATAGTTAACTGCAACCTGGATGGGTATAACTGTGACAGGACAGGCCACTGACCTGTGTCTGTCCTTACCTCTCCTAGTCAAATGGACATAGGTTCCTCCTGAGTCTGTTTCCAAACATTGAAAAATCTTACTATTATAACACACAGCTATGAACTTGTTTTCTTTTGCCTAGGCAGAAACCCAACTTTATATACCAATCTGTTGTGTTCTCTCCTTCTACAACTCGTCAGGGAACTCAGAACTTTTTGGACGTCTTAGGTGGACCTCTGTGTTGGATTGCAAAACAAAACAGAGGTCTTGCTTCTTTGCAGAGCTTCTGAACAGCAGGAGTATAATCCATTTCTCTCCTTCTGACTTGCTTTGACCCATAGAAGTCCATGATGTCATTTTAAGCCTGGCACCCAGCGGAGTTACAGCCTCTTCCACTCTTGGAATCCAGTTGCCATGGCAACAGGTCTGGTTTTTGCTGGGGGCTGGGGTCTGTGTGGAGGAGAACAGTCTCTGCTAGCCCTCAGCATTGGGAGCTAGCCTGACATCAGGAGCTAAGCTGACCCTTGGCCCACCTCAAGGTCAGCTTAAGCCCCACCAAGAAGGCAGAACTGCCCATCTCAGACCAGCCCAGATTACAAGCCCACAGACTCAGAAGGTCAATAAGTGGGGTCACATTAAGCCACTGTAATTTGGGGTAGTCTGTATGTGGTAAGGGCTGATTAAACCTTCTCCCCTAGAACATATAAAACAAAATTTATTTTACAATGCAGTCTTTCCAGAGGGGAGAACAATTGGAAAATTAACTGTGCTTTTGTTTATACATTTTTTTTTCCTCAAAGCAAGTTACATCTTTCCTTGAATATCGTTAAGAACACCAGACTCTTAGTACTAAATATTATTGGGGTAACTTTTTATGGATTTTTAAAATTAAATATATTTTAAGTGATACATAAAAACACAAAATTTATATATATTTATGAATTGCTATGTAATGTTTCCATACATGTATTATTACCTTGTCATGTTCAGCTCAGAGTCTCCCTCAAATAGCGATGATGTCTTTAGAGTGAGAACACTCTAGACCCTTTCTCCTGGTGTTTCATACATACAGAGCATTATTTTCACCCACGGTTGCTGACCAGGCAACCGCAAGCCAGAACTCCTGCCTTCCGTCTCACAGTGAACAATTGGTCAGCCTCTGCTGTCCCTGGCAGCCACCTGTCTGCTCTCAACTCCTGTGACGTCAATGTTCTGACCTTCCCCATGAGTGAGATCACAGGTTATGTGTCTGCGCCTGGCTCATTTCCTACTGTGTTGCTGTAAATATCAGAATTGCACCACCTTCTCTTGATCCCGGCATCGGCTGGTGGACACCTAGGTTATTTAGAGTTCTTGGCTGCAGTGAAGGTGGAGCACAGGTGTCTCTTGGACATACTGCTTTTGTTCCCCTGGGGGATACTCCATCAGCAGGGTGCTGGGTTGAGGCAGTTGCATTTTTAATTTGTCTAGGAACCTCCCTGCTACTCTCCATGGTGCTGATCTAACTCGCACTCCACGGTGGTTGTCTTTTCCCTCCTCCTCACCGACTCTTGCCTCCTTTTGTCTTTTTGATAAGTCTTTCTTCATGGAGAGAGGTGATAGCACACTGTGGTTTTGTTTTGCATTTCCCTAATGATCAGGGACATTGTGTCACGCACCTGTTGTCCATTTTAACAATTTCTTTTGAGAATGTGAACTTAGGTTTATTGCCCATTTTTAAACAGGTTGTGTGTGTGTTGCTATTGAGTCCTTGGAGATCCTTATATATTGTGTCAGAAGTACAGTTTGCAAATATTTTCTCCTGCTCCGTGGGTTGTCTCCTCACTCTGATGATCATTTTCTTTGCTGTGTGGAGTTTTTTTAGTTTGATGGACTTCCATTTGTCTATTTTTGCTTCTGTCTCCTGAGCTGTTAGGTCTTGTCCAAAAAATCCTTGCCCATTACCATGTCCTGAAGTGTTTCTGCAGTCATACTTTTGCAAGGTCTAGTCTAGCAGAACTCATTGTCAAGGTAAAAGCACATCAGCTCATATGCTAATGAGAGAGTAGACACAGGTGCAATCTTGGCTCATGAATGTGATTTTCCCTTGTGCAGTGAAAACGTGTTGCTGTTTGGAGGCTTTATCCCCATGTCACATGTGAAGCACTAATGTTTCTGTGGTTTTCCTTTATCTATTAGTTTTTTGTTGCTGCTGCAATGTAAAAGGCCAAAGCTGTAATTAGTAAAGCCCACTGTTCCCAGCTTTCTTTTTTAAAAAAATATGGGCTTGTTTTGTCTTCTAGTACTGTTATGATGACATTTTAAAGTAGACTTCCTGTTTTAATCTATCTGAAATTAGTTTTATGTTAGGTGAGAAGCCAAGTTGACTTTTCTCTAAAACAAACCAATTTTCAAAGAGCCATTTCATATTTTAACCTGCTCATTTGAAATGCTACCTTTAATATTCTGAAACTTAATAAAAATGAGTCTGTTTGTGGATTATCTGTTTTATTCCAGTTTTCTGTGTATTTTTAGAATAGTACCACACTATTTAAATTACTTTAGGGTTATTACCTTTGCTGCTTGGAAGGATGAGTTGCAATCAGTATTCTTTTCCAAAACATCTTGGCTAGTTTCCCTGGGTTTCATTTTCCCAGATAAACTTTAGAAATACTTTGTGAAGTTTCACAACATTACATTAAGATTTAGTTTGGAGTTGTATAAACATAACTTAATTTGAAAAGAACTGACAGACAGTTCTATAATATTGAACATTCCTATCCAGGAACATATTATAGTTCTCTATTTATTCAAATCTGCTTTATGTCCATCAATAAACTTTGTCAGATTTTAGTCTGTGGGAAGGTGGTATTTTTTGGTCCATTATTTTGTTTGTTTTCAAATAAGCTGTGCTAAATTATTTTAAGCTTTGTCAAGGCATTTCAGCCTTCTGGTTGCTCTTAGGGCAGACTGTTTTAATGCGCTTAATAGCAATGTTCAGGTACCTCGGAAGACGCCATTAAGGAACGCTTAGCAGGGCAACTTAATTAAAACTAGTCTCTGAGACCCTGTCTTATACCTCCCTTTATTAGCTTTCTTTGCATATTCGCATGTATTTGAAAGTAGAAAATTACATACCTCTTAAAAGCATTTTAAATGACATATCCCCTTGGCCTTCTCACTATACCTGTACCATGCCCTGAGATGCTGCACCTTTGGCGTCACACATTTCATTTTCTGGCTCTTGTGACATTTTGGGGTATCTCATGGTCCTGGCTGCACCCGCTGGTCCTCCTGTTGGGTTCACTCAAAATTTCCCAGGACTCTCCTATGATACCTGCGATCACTTATTTCTCTGGGCTCTGACGTGGCTTGTGGTACACTGTCCTGCCCTCTCCTTGACAGGGACGTCCGCGTGGCTCGCCAGTGATTTGGAATGACTTAAACCTTGGGTAGAGGGGATGACGCCAGGAATGAAACAGATACAGAGGTGCCATGTGTCCCTCCCACTGCTCCAACATGCCACCAGCCAGCTCCCACGGAGTCCTAGCGCCACCCAGACACTCCCCTGTCTGCCCCACGTGCTGGAGCATCAGGGAGGGCAGGGGTCTAACTGGATGCTCCTTCCTGTGGATCTTGTGGATCCCAGACTGGCTGTTCTGCTTGGAGACAGGATGTTGTCTGCACGTCTAGGTCACCTAATCTGAGTGTGACAAGGTGGGGACTCTAATTACTATTGACTGAGATACATTTGTAACATCATAGCTCCTTTGTCCCCAGGAAAAGGGAAAGCAGACACAGATATGGCGGTCCTATGACTGATAGAAGTACGTCCATGCTGCAAAGAGAACTACGAAGAACAGGGTAAATCCTTGAAAATAAGAAAGATTTATCTTAAGCCACTTGGATGTTGAAATGGAAATGGCTTTTTGGAGAGGTGGCAATCTCTTCAGCAGTGTGGGTATTTGAGCGTGGATGGGATGCTCCTGGAGGGAAGAATTTGCTCAGGACTCACCTATTTTAATTTCCTGTAATGTTGAGTACCTTGGTCTATATTTAAGCAGCCCTGCAGGAGATCAGAACTCCTGTAGGCCCCAGGGTCAGATGTACCTGGGGTGAAGTCCTTGGCTGTTATTTACTCTGGGGCAAAACCCCTCCCTCATCAATTGTAGGCTCCCCTGCTGTAAAGCAGAGGCTGCCCATGTGACCTCTCCTCTGTAGTAGCCTCTAGGGCTGGGTCCAAATGCATGAACTGGGGGGCTTAAACAATAGGTCTTTATATCTTTGGAGGCTGGAGTCCAAGATCTAGGTGTCAGCAGGTTTGGTTTCTTCTGAGGCTTCTCTCCTCAGCCTTCTGATGTTTGTCCCTTTGTGCAGGATCCCTCATGCTTCTCCGCTTGCCCTAATCTCTTATTCTTATAAACACACCATCAGAGTGGATCAGGACTCTCCTAATGGCCTTATCTTAGCCTCTCTGCCTCTCTAAAGACCCACTTCCAGATGCAGCTGCAGGCTGAGGTTCTGGTGTCCGTGCCTCTGCGGGTTCCTTTGGAGGTCTCATCCTTGTACCCTCAGGTTATTTTTTGCTCACCTGCCCTGCCCTGGTTCCCATTCTATCACTACCCTGGACACAGAACTGAGTCCCTCTTCCTGTTGGACTGAAATAACTAAGGTGCAGCAAGGCCTGGCTTGAGGTCTCACCGGGGCGATGAAGTGTAGCCTTCAGAGCACACAGTTCACAGTCACGAGTGTCAGTTCATTTTCCCTTTCCAGTGGGTTAACCAGCGAGCATTCCATTCCTGCTGAAATACCCCCATGGCTGGAGAGCTGAGCGTCTTGTCAAGTGGAAACTTCCACCTTGAGCATTTGTGTGTATAAAAATAAATCTTCCTGGTATGGAAAAGGAATGGAATCTCAGAACCCCCAATTCCCTAGTGATCCCTTCAGAGCAGCAGGGTCTTGTTTCCCTCTGGCACCTGGGCCTTGTTGGGGCAGCTGTGTCCTGTAGTTGCTCTGCCTTTCCCACCTGCTCCCTTGAGGACATCAAGCCCCCGTGCCCCACTCCTCCTCTTCCTTCTTGGACCTCGTTCCCAGTCTGTGATCAACCCCCTCCCACATGTGCAGAGATGCCCTTTGCTTGGGCACTTGGCCCCACACTAACCTGTGCAGTCCCTCTGTGCCCTCCCTGCCAGTTAATGGCCACCTCAGGGTACCCTTCCTAGAAGGCAGTGTGCAATGGGACCATGGAGGCTCATCCCTGCCTCAAGAGGCTCCCCAGGACCCCATCCCATGTTCCCACCACTCTCCTACTGTGAGGGACTCTGTTGTACAGAATGTTCTCCACCTTCATTCACCAGGCTAAGAACTATGCGTCTCAGGTGGGAGGGGAGGGGCAGGGGCAGGAGCAGTTTCCAGGCTCAGTAAGGTCCCCCCCTGAAGGAATGCATGGATAGATGAACGCTATAGAAGAAATGCAAGCATTCCAAAGAGTTTTGTGCCTTGTGAGTTGGCCCCAAGATCACTCGGATAGTCTTTTCCCAAAGCAGTATCTAATTCGGCACGCAGTGCTGATTCCGGCTCACTTCCTCTCCAGCTCCACAGAGGCTTGTTTAAAATAGTGAACGCTTATTGAATGCTTGCTGTGGACCAGGCACCAGTCCAAGTGCTTCAGTCACATTGGCTCCTGCCATCCTCATGCGTAACCTCCGAGGAGGAACCCTTGCTACTGCCTCTTCTATTCTGAGGAAACTGAGTCAAAGCGAGGTTAACAACCTGCCCAAGGTCATCCAGGTTGTTGCAGGAAGGCTGGCTCAAGTTCAGCATTCTGTACCCAGAGCACACAGCTTAAGCCCCACTCTGCTCTTCCCCCAATAATGCAGCACCCTGAACTCACCCAAAACTTCACAGTCAGAGATGTCTGGCGTCCTCACTGTGCGGTGCGTGGTTGAGTGGTGCTGAGAGGAGGCGTGGCTGCACTGGGGAGAGATGGCCCCCAGTAGCACAGGCCTGGAGGTCAAAGGCCAGGTCCCTTAGTCCCACCCTCACCCCAGCTGCGGTCCCCTCTGCCCAGCTTGTTCTTGTGTTGGGCTGTGACCCAAGGTGGTGGCTTCATGTTTTCCATCTGATCTCTGAGCACTACTTCTACCTCTGACTTCAACTTCCCTTTCTTCATCATTAAAAAGTGGGGTCTGACTACCTACCCCTAACAGCCAGCCTGAGCGCTGACTTGGGGCACATGGTCAGCACAGTATGCGGAATACAGTGTGTACCTCAGAATTGTCAGCTGCCAGAAGCACCACCATCATGTGACCGCACTTCACAGCTTACATCGTCTTGTTGGAAGCAAAAAATAAATTATTAAAATCTGTATTCTGCAGTAGTATTTTTTCCTGTTGCAAGTAGTGATACTGAATTTCAGAAAAGAAATCACGTTTTTCAAGGAAACGTGAGATTTCCAGTGAGTTTATGGGTGACCTTAGGTCATGCAATGGAATGGATATTTGTAAACCTTGCCCACCACAATCTAGACTTTGAACCTGGTCCGCAGTGTGATAGTATTAAAAGGTGAGGACTTGGGAAGAGATGCTCACCCTTATAAAAGTGGCCCCAGAGGTCTTGCTCTTTGACCACACTGGTGCCCTAATCTTGCACATCTGGCCCCTAGAACTGTGAGAAATGCATTTCTCTCACCCACAAGCCTTTGCTGGAGGTGGTTTGTGAATTTACACTTGAATAACAAAGAGAAACTCACCATGAGAAGATCTGGGCAAAGAGCATTTTAAGCTGAAGAGGCGAGGCCTTTGGAACTGCTTAAGACAGAAAGAATGCCTGTCCTGGATCAGGGCAAAAAGGCAAAGCCCAGAGAACATGGTTCCTTTTAATCATATCAAAAGGACAGTGTAGCTGACAAACTGTTAATCTATTTCTCAATGACATTTATTTTCAAGTGTCAGAACCCCAAGTGAAATTGACTTAAAAAAAGAAAGAAAGCACTGTCTGGTCCACTTTGGGGAAAGCAGGTGGGACCGGCACAGCGCCCCCAGGATGAATGTCAGCAGCCACACTTCAGGGACTTGATCTAGGCTACAGCACCCAGGTGTGCCCTTGCTCCTGCCATTGCACAGTGGTGGCATCTTCTCTCACCTTCTCTACAGGGTGCGCCCCAGCGCAGCCCCCTCGTGGGAAGAGACCTTCCCACCCGAGTAGTGAGCCCAGGACGAGTGCTGCTTGGCCCTGCTTGGAAACGAGTGGTGCCACACCACAGACCCCACAGGTCTGAGGAGCCCCTGATCAGGACAGGGAATCTGCGCTTTGTTCACACACTTGGAACTGGGGGCTTGCAAGTCCTGTAGAGGGGAGAGTCAGGTCTGCTTTGTCCTTATGTCCCTAGAGCTGGCCCAGAGAGGCAGACCTGGGAGGGTGTACAAGAAGGATTGCTGCAGGAAGAAATAGAAGACTACGTGAATGGAAGTTAAATCTGTCCCTTTTCTGTAGCGAGCTTTAAGCCTTTAATATGTAAATTTGTCTGGTGAATCTCCCAGTGGGAATGTGAGCTTGCAATAAAGGAGAGGAAAGCTGAGCATTCCAGACAGGAAATAGCAGGAGAAAAGGCACAGCCTGTTCAGGAAGTCCTAAATAACACGGAGGGAGCGCAGCCCAGCCCTAGCGGCAGAGCTTGAAGTGGCAGCAAGGGCCAGATGGTGGTGGCCTTAATCAGGTCATTCCAAGGGCTGCACATCTTTCTGCCAGACAGCGAGGACCTACGGCAGTCCTGCTTGTGATAACATGATTCGCTCTGTGCTTAGCAGTGTTTTAAATATTGTTTGTTCTTTCCTGAACCTTTTTTGGATCAATATTGTTTGTGCTGACTTCTAAAGTCTCTGTATGCTTGCGATGCATTCCTTGCCTTAGCGTGGAGGGGAATAATTGAAAGGTTTGTCAGTGGTTAGGAAGGATCCATACTATGCAATTGGTACAGCATTCAAAACAATAAAAAGGGATCTTACTGATATGGGAAGACGGTGAGGAGGTATTTAGTGAAACGGGGACACTGAGGGAGGATGGCAAGAGCAATAACATGCTGTTCTGGAAAGAAAATGCCTTTCTAGGGGAAGATCTGGATGGAGACAGAGAAACTTCACAGGGCCTGGATGGGGGTAGCCATCACAGAGACATGGTGGACCAAGAGACCAGGGATGTTCTCCAAGGGTCCAGGAACTCTTGAAATTGAATAGAAATCAATGCACACACAATTTATCTTTTTCTGATAAATATAATGCTATGGTTTGAATATGTATGCCAAAAAGCACATGCTGGCAACTTAATTCTTAATGCAGTGTGGAGAGGCGGGGCCTAATGGGAGGTGTTTAGGTCACAAGGGTTCCAGCTTCAGGAACTGATAATTGCCCGTAATAAAGGGCTTGAGGCTATGGGTTTGCTATCTCTGACATGCACATGCCCTCTTGCCCTTCTGCATTCCACCATGGGATTATACAGCAAGAAGCCCTCACAGAGACTGAGAGAAAATACTGGCCCATGTCCTTGGACTTTCAGCCTCCAGAGCCAAGAGCCAAATTAACTACTATGTATAAATCACCCAGCCTATAATATTCTGTTATAGCAGCAGAAAACAGACTAAGATAGATCCCTTTACATCTATCCCCTTTTAAAATGGGACACCACAGACTCCCTAAAGTGCTCAGAAGTAGGACTGTCAAAGAAAAGTGGCATCAGATTCCAGTAGACTGACCCCTTAGGATCCTGAGAGGGTCGATTTTCTTCTCTTCGTGGACATGGATTTGATTGTGACAGACCGTGGCTGCTATTTAGTGCCCCATAATCAGATTGTTTTGGCAGAAGGATACTTCATGGCTAATTGGCACAGGGAAAGCAGCAGGAGCCAAGGTGCCCAGCTAGGGAAGGGAGGGTAGAAATTACAGAGGGCTGAATACTGAGAGGTGCCTTTGGAGACATTTAAATGGGTTTGAGAGAGAGCCTGTCGCATCTGGTTGTTGTGATAATTAGATTAGGAAGCAGAGAGATGGAGAGAAAATATCCAGTGCAATCTGCACAGGCTCTGCCAGGGGCCTGGGAGGTGGATGGGAAATAGACCATCTGCAGAGGTGACCTCCAGGGGGTCACCCTCGTCACAGCCCGGAGCCAGAGGCGTGCAGGCTCCAGGGTCCTGGAGGGCACCTTTTGCAGCAGCTTCCAAGCTCAGTCCATAGAGCGTCTGAGATTTAGAATCCTCTCCTGTGCTTTTGTGGGAATGCAAGTGCCCTGTTCCCACCCCTGAAGGTTTCAGGCCAGCAGACCTGGGTGTGGCTCCAGGGTTCTGCATTGTAGACAGGTTTCTGGGTGGTTCTGGGGTGTGTTTAGGTTAGGACTCGCTGACCTGGTTTAACATAGACATCGGAGAGATCCAGAATCGAGGGGAGCATGCCCAGCTGTGACCTACCCGCCTGCAGCAATGCCACGTGTGCCGAGTTCCACCTCGGTCACGGGTAGCTCAGTCTTTGTGGGAAGCCCAGCTTTAGTAACTGTACTTTCTTGGTGTGTCTGGGGGATGTTTTGAGTGTGTCCTCCAAATGTCTTGGGTTGGATGCTCGGTTCCCCGCGTGGCCATGTGAAGAGGTGGTGGATCCTTAAAGAGGTAATAGGTGGGGCCTGGTGGGAGGCTCCAAGAATGGCCCCTCCCCAGGCTCATTGGCTTCCTGTCTGGTGTTATGCTCTCCCCTTCTTGCATGTCCTCCTGCCATTGAAATGCCACCTGCCATGAGGTGTTGCAGCCATGGGGGCTTTTGACAGAACTGGTGCTATATCAGCCCCCCCCCCAATTGTGACTGATAAACCTCTTTGCTTTCTAAGTTACACAGCTTTAGTATTTTGTTGTAGTAACAGAAAATTGACTGATACCTAACTGCATTTGCCAGAAAAGGATACTGAGATTCTGAGAAGACCAGGGATGTGCCAAGATCATGCATCGCTTATGAATAATGAATAGGAGAGAGCATCGCTGCCGCCCAGGTCATTGCTCTTTGGGGACTTCCTACCATGGGCCACACAGCCTTCATGTTCTTGGCTTGAGGATCCAGCTCCAGCCCTCCTGCTCCCTCACCACACTCTGCACGTAGTGGCTTAATCTGTGGAGAGAAGAGATGGAAGCTCTAAACACCTAATTTCTAGTTTATCATTCTTTGCGTTAAATCATGGAGCTTCCCATCAATAGTGTTTTAATCCAGCTCACGTGCTCCTGAAAAGGTGGTTTCCCATCCAGAGTCTCCACTTTTCCCAACCAAATCAAGAAGGGGTAGGGCAGAAAGCACCGAGCTTCTCTCCAGGGCTGACGTTTGGGCATTTCCCTGTGGCTGGGTGCTGGTATTGACATGTGCTGTTTCTCAGGTGTCTTGTATTCATGGTTGTGAATCTAGATGTTACCTTTAGGCCACGTTTATTCTTTCATGACATTTATGATGTATAGTGTCAGGTTCACAACCAACTCCTGTGATTGAGACCAGATTTGAAAATGGGCTGGGACACCAGTTATTTCACCCTGTACCAGTCAGGCTCCAAGCAGGAAGCAGGTGACACGCTGAATTTTTTAATAACAGGTTTACTGCATGTAATTAATGAGGTAAAAGTCATCCTTCCAAAGCGTATAATTCAGTACTTTCAGTGCACTCAGGGAGCTGTGCACCCGTCACCACTGTTGACTTCCAGGGCACTCTCATCACTCCTGAAAGAAATGCTCCACTCCGTGGCACCAATCTGCACCTTCCCAGACGCCTCCTGGAGTCTCACGGCCAGGATCTCCCTTCATTGACTATGTCATTCTTTGGGGTCTACCCTCGAATGAGGCCAAGATGATGCTGTGCTCCATTTTCAGATGATTCTAGAATCTTGAGCAGAACCAAGACCTAGGTCTTTTCCTTCCTCAGTAAACTGGTCATGGGGGTTCTCCCGGAGGCAGTGAGTGGGTGCTCAGCAGAGAGAGAGAAGGACGTGGCAAGACAGAGCCACTGGGATCTAGCTGGTGACTCACTGGAGCCTCAGGTCCTGTGAGCCAATCCACCTGACGATGGTGAGTGGCCCTGGATGCCAGCTCTGTGACTCCTCGAATCAGACAATAGCCACGCCACCACAGCACCTCAGGTTGCTGGTCACTGGATGGGTCACAGTGAAGCATTTACTATCTACTGGCACCTACAGAAACCTAGACACACCCCAAAGAATAGCGTCTTCTGGGATGGTATAACCTCCTGCTAAACTCCTCACGGTTTGGGCCGCGATGCCTCTGTGGGGCCTGCCACTGCTCCCCAAATCATTTCTGCCCACCCCAGATGCTTCAACACCATCAGACCTTTTGGGTGGTTTGTCCAAAGTGCCAGACCAGTTTGAGTGCCAACTTGAACCTGATTTGTGCCGTTTCTTCTGGGTCTGAATCAAAACGGGTAGCTTTCCCGTTCCTTGGGATATCAGGTCAGAGAAGCTCGACTAAATGAGGTATATGTAGGCTCTGAAATCCAGAGACCTGCCAGGCGTCATGCCTTTTATGGAGGAGGAGGAGGAGGATCTGATCAACAGCCTGCACTTCCCCTGGGAAGAGATATATCAACAGGCCCCAGGCCACTGGACTCGCTAGACATGTCATCCAATTTTCTGTGAATTGAAGATTCCGGGAGTCAGCAATTTGGATGGGCTCTTGTGGGCAGTTCCACTGGTTTCTCCTGGGTTTGCTCATGTGCCACACTCATCTGGCACTTCACCTGGGGCAGGATGGTCCAGATGGCTTCATTCACATGTCTGGCAGGTGGTGCTGGCTCTTGGCTGGAGCCTTTCTCCTTTAGGTCTCTCCTCCTAAGGAAGCTAGCCCAGGCTCCCTCATGTGGTGGGCTCCGGTTCGAGAGCCTGCAGAAGCTGCAGGGCCTCGGGGTTTAGAGAAGGACTTCCACACTGGTGCTGTTGCTACATTCTAGAGGTCAGAGGAAGTCACAAGCCAGCTCAGATTCCACAGCTGGGGAGGAAAGGGAGTAGCTGACTTTCTCCTTGGGAAGAGCAGCCAGCTGTGTGGCAAAGGGGCCAGGCTCGGGAGGAAAGGCGGGGCTGTTGCTCGCACTCTCCACTGGGTCCCAAGGATGTGCTCAATGCAGATCGGCCTCTGGGGCACAGAGGGAGGTCCAGGACGTGGGTGACATCCTGCGTGGCCCTTGAAGAAGACTCAGGGGAAGGTAAGCAGGAGGGTGCCTTCCTGGAGGTAACCTTGGATTTTTCTCTAAATCATTTATAAAGCACATCGCTGAAAGCACATCAGTTCATTAATGGTTATTAACCTCAATTACTGTGACACATCTCTGAGCTCACTGAGACACCCCAGAGGGCTGACAGCCATATTTGGGAAATGATCTTCCAGACAACTGGGAATATCTAAGAAGGTGCATTAGAAGGCAATTTTCCTGGAATTTGTGTGTTCTGTTCTGGACAAATGATATTTCTACAATTTAGGTCAGTCAATTCAAAAGAGAGTTCAGTGATATAAAAATAAAATCAGATTATTTAATCTAGCTATGAGTAATTTGAATGTATTCTCGTGTTTGTTTTTTTTCTTCTATAGGAATTAATGGCATATCAGGTGTGTGTGTTTCAGAATGGTGGTTAATCACTAGAGGTAGAAATTATTTTGAACAGTCATGCTCTGTAGAATAGTAGCCGCCCAGCGCCGTGGTACCTGAGCTCTGACCCACGTGGTCTCTACTGTGTGGCTGGGACAGCGTTATCCAATCACTCAGTTTTCTTACCAAATCTTGGACATGGGCCATGGACTATAAATAGCGGATCTAAAATTAGTAAATCAGGCTTTTATTTGTTTGCTTTTAGAGTGATAATTCTTAAGAAATTTCAGGCCAATTCTGCTCAAGATATTACTAATATTTAATTTTCAAACAAAATTTGAATTTAATGCAACAGATACACAAGTAGAAAGACAAAGGTAAGTTTGATAGAGATTCATAAAAATCCCACTTCACAATAAATCCCTGAATTTTTCAAATGATGATTCTCTGTAACATTGATTCTAGTGGTTTCCAAAAACTTCTTGGTCAAGAGATTTTTACAAGAGCATAAATAGCCCTTGAAAAAATTTCTGTTCCTGATCTTCAAGAAGCAATTTCAAAGCTCCGTGTTTCAAACTTTCTAATATTTAAACTTCTGCATATAACATGTTTGTTTTGTTTTGCTTTTTAGTGTAATTCATTCAACAGATACTTATTTTGCCCCCGAGTTCTTTCAAGCAATGGAGAGACATCAGTAAACAAAATCAAGCAGAATTCCTGCCCTCAAGGAACTTGGGTTTAATGGTAATGCAAAGGCTCCAAGAGGTTCTTTGAATAATTTCACTGGCAAGTAATTGGATACCTATTAATCTAAGATGTCAAGACTCTAAGGAGTTAGTTAACAAGAAGCCCAGAAACAAGCAGTTCCAATATTGATTTTAATGTCTGAAGGATGTCATTAAACTCAGGCCCCTTTTGGTTCCTTGTGCTTGGCAGGTCCCTGAGTGGTGATATCTTCCCTCTGGTTTCAAGATGGCTGCCGTAGCTCTGAGCCCTCTGTCCTCACACCATAGCTCCCAAAGCAGGGATCCAGAAGGGCAGTAAGAAGGGTTTTTCTCTTGCCAGTCCTTGGGGGAAAACCTTTCTTTTTTTCTTTCTTACTTTCTTTCTGGATTGAAGAAATGAGTTTATTCAGGTTATTACAACACAGAAAACATTTATTAATGTGGAAAGGCAAAGAAAATGAGGGTCCCTGTGGGTTTTACGGAGACTGATAAACAAGGGACCCAACCTGGAATCCTATGGATGTTACAGGATATTATCATCCTAGTAAGGAAGGATGGAGGCGTGTGTTTTTAACTGCAAATATACAAAAGCAAGGTGTTTTGTCCCCTGGTGCTCTTTGCTGGGCCCTGAAGTCTCAGATAAAGTCCAACATTGACAGTCTCCTCCATTTGTATGGAACAGATGAATCTCAGATATCACCAGAAAACTCAGAGGCAGTCATGGGCCTGCCGGGTGGGGTGAGGCAGGCTAGAGGAACGCCTTTCAGTGTTTCTGGGGACACAGTTTAACTAGTTTCATAGGAACAATCTGTTGAAAGGCTAATCGCATGGTCAGTGGTTCTAGGGGTCTAGAGCCAGAAATCTTAAAAGAGGGATGATGACAAGGACGTCTCTCTGATGTCCAGTTGTGGACTGTGAGTGTGATTAGCTCCGTGGATTCCAAGAGGTTGGTAGAGGAAATCCTTTGATCATATAGCACCACTGCTTAGGTGTCTTGACGCTTTCCAGCTACAACGGGGGTGTCCTTGGTGAAGTCCTGCTCACCTAGGTAAGAAACCTTGGTTTTTGTCAATAATCAATATCTAATAAAATCAGCATAAACATAGAAGGCTACTTTGTTAAGACCCAGAATCTTTGCTATCTCGGTAGATTGTATGACAAGAAGGGAAAGAAAAATATCGTATTATTTCTTTTAAGAGAAAGCCAATACACTAAAAAGAAAAATCACTAACAGAAAATGACTTCAAGTTTGTTAACAGTATCATATTTGATAATAAAGTTCTTTTTAAAAATGCTGTGAATAAGACTGCTGTAGGTAGCTCAGCGGTAGAGCATTCGCCTGGTGGGTGCGGGGTTCAATTCCTAGCACCAAGAAAGAAAAAAGCGTTATAAAAAACAAAGTCAACCTTTAGCCAGCTTTGACCGATGATAAGTAAAATTCCCAAATCTTTCATAATTTTTGTAGCCCATACATATCCTTATAACACAACTTTAAATGGCAAAAATGAACAGATCCAAATATACTTTGCCTCTCTATAGCATATAAAAGGTGAAAGCATCTAAACTTAAAACTATGATAAATAATTCATGTGTCAATATTTGAATATCCCATAAGTAACTCAATTTAGTATCAGTCCAAGGTTTTCAGTTACCTAAAGATCTTGGGAATTATCTTCTATCTGGCATAGTATGAAATATAATTGCTGATGGAATAAATTTCTCAAAACAATCATTCATGTGTAAATACAAATTTACACTTTTTATGACTTAAATAAGCTGATATTTCTTCTACTCAGTGTTTATCAGTAAACCTATGAACATTTAGAAAGAACATATCTAAGTAAAATAAAAATCTGTCAATGTAATTTAAACTGTTAAATAAGAGAAAACTGATCTTTATAAACTAAAAATATATTAGTCTTGTTTGCCAAAAATTTACCTAATATGTGGCTTGAGGGAAAACCTTTCTTGGAAGCTCAGTGAACCTTCTTCTCAGGTCTAAGTAGTCAAAGTTCGGCCCAGGCCAGTGCTACCCTGCGTCACCCAGATTGCCTCAGGCCAACCATGGCTCATATATAGGGTAAATTACTGCCAGAAAAAGAAATCTGATATCTGTCAGTTAGGACTAAAAAGGTGACTGCTATTTTGCTCGGCAATCTTACCCTTAACTTAACCACATTCTTATTTAAACATTAGGGACTTTGTATACAGTATAATTCTCCAGTATTTAGTATCAACCTGAAGATGAGTGAGTCCTGCCTTTTTTTTCCCTTTGTGATTTTTTTTTAAAAATTAGTTATACATGGCAGTAGAATGCATTCATGCACTTTGATATATCATATATAGGTGGGATATAATTTCTCATTTTTCTGAGTGTACATGTTGCAGAATCACATTGGTCATGCAGTCACATATACACATACAGTAATAATGTCTGTTTCATTCTCTCTCTCTCTCTCTCCTATCCCCACATCCCCTCCCCTCCCCTCCCATCACTTCCCTCTACCTCATCTAAGGTAATGCTGTTCTTCCCTAGAGCCCCACCCCTCCTTATTGTGAATTGGCATCCACATATTAGAGAAAACATTCAGCCTTTGGTTTTTTGGGATTGGCTTATTTTGCTTAGCATGATATTCTCCAACTCCAACCATTTACTGGCAAATGCCATGATTTTACTCTTCTTTAAAGCTGAGTAATATTCCATTGAGTATATATACCACATTTTCTTCTTCCTGAAAAAATTTACACTGTTGAGTGCAATAAATCAACTAGGATGTTCCATGGAGTTGAGGAATTCAAAACAAGTTTGGGGGGGGGGGTTACATATTCATTTCAATATTCATATGCAATCATTTATATTTTAGAGAGAACATCTGCTATTTTACCTTTACATGTATCTAGGAACACTGTCATGGGTGAGCTATGTCACCAACATGGACCAAACACACACAACAAGAACCAGCTGAAGAACTGGTTCAGGGCACAGGAGCCTATTCTGGGCCAGGGTCCTGGGGGTAGGCAGTGTCAGAGCGTCACCCTGGATGGTCACCTTGGGGTGTCAGCCTGGACATGCTCATCACCGGCAGGAGAAACCGCACTCTGCTAAAGCCCAAGGGCAGGGATTTGGAGGTTCTTTGTGATTTTCCTGGGCAAGGCTGGTGACGAGTGACCAGGGGATGGGGCCAGGGTGCCATGGTGTCCAGTCACAGGGTGCCCTTCTTCTGATGGACCTCGAGTGAGGGGGGTGCTGCATGGGGAGCCCTCGGGCCTGGTTTTCCCCCTGAGTTTGCGAGGCGCGTGCGCCTGTGCTTCTGGTGAGCAGACAAGTTCCCGGGTCGCTCCTCGCAGCCCGACTGATTTATCCGTCTGTGCCTCACGGTGGTTGTGCCTGGCAGATGGTGGTGTTGACTGGTACAAAGAAGGTGTGGAGCATTGCCCCTCAGCCCTGAAACTCAGAATGGAGGGCTCAGGGCCGGCTGCTGCTTTATAACCAGGGCAGCCCAGGTTCAGGCACAGCCTGAGAACTGCTGCTCTGTCCGTGGTGGAGCCGCTCAGACGGCGCCCGGCTGGCTCTCTGCACCTCTTTGCTGGGTTTGCTACTTTAGAGTCACCAATTATACTTAATTTGGCTCATTTCTATCCACATATCAGTGAGTTTATCTTTTAAAAAATTCTTGATTAGCAAATAAGAATTATATGTATTCATAGGGTGCAGTGTGATGTTTGATACACGTATACACTGTAGAATGTCTAACCAAGTTTTTTAATATATCCATTACCTTATGTACTTATTTTGTGGTTAAAATATTTAAAATCTGGTTTCAGCAATTTTTAAGTATATAATGCATTATTATTCAATAAATCTCGTGAATTTCTTCCTGTCTAACTGAAATCTTGTGTGCTTTGATCTCATTTCTTCAATCCCCCACCCCTCATCCAGCCCCGGGGAACCACCGTGCTATCTTCTGCTCCTCGGAGTTCAGTGTTTCCAGATTCCAGATGTAAGGGAATTATGCAGTCTATTAGATGCTTATCTTTAATTACTTTAATATTTTTTCCTTTTCATCAGAAATCATTATTCAAAACCTATCTCCTATGTCAGTAGTGTAATAGTCAACGGTGATTACTCTGCTTGATAAGCTTATTAGTTCTCCCATGTCAGGTGAATAAATCTTCCACACACATTGTGTAAGAAAAGGAATCAAGTGATTTCAGACTTTTACAATCTCTTTATGAGAAGGGGGAGGATAATAATAGTTCCAAGTTTCTTCTCCTAAAGAGACATAGTTCCTGACATACATTTAAATATTATGGAAATTGAGTGATGTTGTCAGCCCAGCTGGGCTGTGGAACGTGTCTGTGCAGGCCCCATGTCCACACGCTCCCCGTGTGCTCCCCATGTGCTGTCAATAGCGTCTCTTGGCTTCTCCCCGCTGATGCACTCAGAGCAGAGCACAGCTGAGAGGGACCCAGGACAGGTCAGAGGGAGAGGAGGGCCAGGCGTGGTGGTGCACAGCTGAGATCCCAGACTCCAGAGATTGAGGTGGGACGACCACAAGTTCTAGGTCAAGCTTAACAAGACCCTGTCTCAAAAAATAAAATAAGAAGAGCTGGGGATGTAGCCAGTGGTGAAGGCCAGTCCCCAATGTGAAGACAAAGAGGAGCAGCAGGGAGCCGAGGGAGACCAGGCCTGGCTGCCTTCAGGCCAGCGGGGCGTGGCCGGGTCCTGTGGCACCCACTCCTGTGGCAGCCCTCCCCTGTGGCGGCAGCTCCTGCTGGCTTCCAGAGCGGTCCCCACCTCTTGCTGCTGTCCGCCTATGGAGCGTCCCCCTGTCCTGCTCACCGCCCTGTGGCCTTCCTCCGCTCCCTGGCCAGGAGGTTTGCTGTCTCCCTGTTCACCCTTCCTGGGTGCCGCACCAGTTTTCTGCCTGACCTCCACTGACCTGTAAGTATTAAAGGAAAGAAAGAAAGAGAGAAAGAGAGAAAGAGAGAAAGAAAGAAAGAAAGAAAGAAAGAAAGAAAGAAAAAAGCCTTCAGTGACTGAAGTTCAGATTCCTCCCAAAACACGAAGTCGCTGAACTCTGGGCGTCTGGGGAAAAGCCCTGGTGTTGCTGTGCCTGTCCGCGGGTGAGGGGCTGCTTTCTCTGCAGCGTGGCTGCTGGTGTGCGAGCCGTTCCTTTTCCATCCTCTTTCCCGGGCTCCATCTCTTGACCCTTAGAAGCTGTGGGTGAGTGGATGTTAGCACAGAGGCCACTGAAGTATTATTGAGAGTGTTTGAGATGCCATGTTGCCCAGGCTGGGCTCCAGTTCCTGGGCTCCAGATGAACCTCCGGCCTCAGCCTCCCAAGTAGCTGGGGCTACAGGTATTCCCTACCATGCCTGGATAATGAGTATTTTGAATAAGTGAGTAACATAAACCACTTTTTCCTTTACAATATAACTCTGGATAATCATTTAGGAGCCTGTTGTAATTACCTGGATGGGAGATTCTTGAGATTGTAGATATCAGGACATACACACATATACTAAAAGAGTATACCTCAAACAAAAAGTCAGCAGGTCTTGATGACTGGTTAGATGCAATGAGCAAAGAAAAGGATTCAGAGACAAGCAGAGAAGGTAAAGATGCAGTCTGGGGTTGGGTTGCAATGAACCTCTCTGTAGGGCAAGGGAGCGTGTCTGTGGTAAGCGAGAGAGACCCTGGAAGGTTTCTGAACAGGTGAAGGCGATCATTAGACACGTGATTTTATTCCTGAAGACCAATGATATCTGTTGGAAACTTACATTGAAAGACCATTGATATGACTCTATTTAAAAACAGAGTAGTATAATTGAATTTAATTTTTAAATTTCAAATGACAACATCTTATTCCAGAAGTGCAAAGACGATTTAACACCAGAACATTAATTAAGGTAATTTAGCACCTTAATTACTACATATTAGTAATTATTGAGGAGGAAGAGAACATGGTGTCATAAAGAAGGCATTTGGCATCAAAACATTGTGGAATAAAATTCGACAATTATTTACCATAAAGACTCCTAGAAAAATAGTAATAAAAATAAGTCCCCTTGGTTAAGAAGCATTTGTTTTAAAAATTATAGTAAGCATTGTGCTTATGGTGAACTGTTAGAAACAGTCCTGACAACAGAACTTACATACTTCCTACGGGCCTATTTAACACTTTCCTGGAGATCATAAATAGCACAGTACAAACAGAATTTTTTTAAAAAGAAATAAGAATTACACGGGAAGAGAGAACATTATCCTGATTTACTATGTAGAGAATCTAAGAGAATATACAGAAAAACAGAACGGCCTCCAAGAGGTACAGGATTCCTGGCTGCTTGGTCAATGCTGCTGGATGCAGTCTGAGCTCACAGAAATCAAAAGCTGTGCTCTGATAACAAGTCGTCAACAGCTGGAGTGGCAAAACAACCTAGTTATTTGATTAGATAAATTGCAAAATCTAGCAGAACATCCAAGACTTCATGTAGAAACTCTGGCATATTACCAAAGGATAGAATAGAAGATGGAATGAACAGTGATATGCACTATGTTCATGGAAGAGAGGGTTCACTATAGAAAAGATCTCAACCATGACTAAATCTAAAAATTTAATTAAATTCTACTCCAAGCAGATAAATTCTTTTTTCTCTTGGGACAAAAGTGATTCAAAAACATACATATGGAAGAGAAGATCCAAAGTGTCAGATATCAAATCATTTTGCAAACATGGACAATTAGGATAATGTACTATTAGGGGCATATTTTATATATCAGAGAGCTGCCATTAAAAATGAGTTTTGAAACAATAGTGCTAAATATTTTTATATATGCAAACAATTGAATTATTTCTTTATACCATAATAATTCTAGGCATATGAAAGACCCAAAAATGAAGGGCAAAAATTCAAGCTTTTAGAATAACATTTAGGAGAACCTATTTATGTGCGTATAGATGAGAAAATGTTTCTTAAACAAGCCAATAAATACAGACCATGAAGGAAAAGATCAATACACTAGGCTAAATTAAACTTAAAAGATTTCTGTGTAATGTGACGGCATAAAGAAAATTAAAAAAAAAGGCAAGCCAGTAATTGGGAGAAGATATATGCAGTATTGGTCCCTGGAATGTATAAATACTGCCTCCAGATCAACGTGCAAGACAGACCGAATGGAAAAAAATGACAGAGGGTATAATTCATTGAACAGAAGCCCAAATGACCAATAATCTTACAAAAGAAGATGCACAACTTCACTGGTAATCAGAGAAATGCAAATAAAAGCCAAGTTGAAATGTGCTTTCATACCAAACAGATCATCCCAAATCGATACGGCTTGAAGGATGGAAGGACGTGCGGCAGGGATCTGTAGCAAAGCTTGCTCTCCTCAGTGCTAATGAGGAAGCAGCTGGGCATCACGGAGTTAGGTTGGATATGCCCCTGGTTTTCAAGTCACCGACTCCATAGCTGTGTATTAGCCCTTTTTATAAAATAGAGATAAAAATGCACATGTCACATGATGAAATGGGAAAATGGAGACTGGACAAGTGAGACTAAGCTACAGTAGTCTGTGCATCTGTCTATCCATCCAGCACCTCTCTTCAGCTCCTCACCTATTTGTCCAGTACCAACTCATCTTTAGGTTGCCCATCTGTCACTTATGTGTCTCCCATGACCATCCACGTCCTCTCCTCCACTGGCTCCCGGGCTCACTGCAGTTGGGCTGCTGCGCCCACTAAGTTTGTTCTTGGGAATGTCACCCACTGCTTCCTCTGTCCAGCCTCACCCTGCCTGATCTCTGGGCCGCCTCTCCTGGGAGACCCCTCTGCTGGCTCCTGGCATGCTGCCTTCACCTGTCCTCACCTCCCTGGCCTCCTTTCCACTCTCCACCCTGCTCCTCTGCTGCCCCGTTCTCCTTAGGAACTCCTTGGGTTGCACGGTTGATTCTTCCTCTGGTCATCTCTCTCGGTAGTTTCTTCCAGCACACTGTGAACCCTGGATCCTCGACACCGCCATCCTGGCTTGGCAGTGGGGAAGCTACAACCTCCTCGCTGCCCTCATCCTTTCTCTATAGACTTCCTGTTCTGTGCCTGATCTCCAAGGATGTCCCCACTGGCCTTTTCACCTGACATCTAATCTGTCACCACAGCCTATTGATTAAGCCACAAATATCTTTGCAAATATAATGAAAACTATGGATCTAATAAGGTTTGGTGAGTAGGCATTGCTTCCCGAGGGCTGTGCTAAGCAGTTTTGTATAGTTTATTCCATTTCATGGGCACAGGAACTCCAAGAGGTGGGCATAAGGTTCTTCACCAGGTTTTCAGACCAGGATAACAAGGGTTAGTGATTTCTCGTGTGGATGCCAGGCGTCTCTTACTAAGGAATCTGCCTTGCAAAGGCACCAGACTTCTTAAAACAGCAGATGCCACCACTCAGGGGTTCCCATGGCTGTAGGGTAACACCCACTTCTTTGCAGGATGCTGATTTTTGGTGAGCATGCCACAGCTGTCCACAGATTCTGCTGAGAGTCTGGCCTGGGCTTGCTGGCACTCAGGGCACCCCGTAATTCCTCCTTAGGAGGTGCCACTCCCAGGCCCTGCCTCTCTGCCTCAGTTCTCCCACCTGGCAGGCTCCTCAGTGCCCCCTTTTGGCCACCAGAAACTTGGTGAGGTCCATGGAAGTACTTCTATTTATAGATGTACTTCTGTTTAACCTCTCTTGTTCTGGTCGATTCTGTGAGCTTGGCAGAGGATTCCTGGCATGGGTGCCATGTGGTGCCAATTCCCCTTCATCACCAAAGGTCCTGTTCTTTCAGCTGCTGGGAAGGTTGTTGGCTAATTTTTCTACTCTTAGCCCTTTGTGGTGGCCTCAGGAAGAGAGCCATCTGGCCCTGGGTCATCTTCCCCACTGTCCAGGGTGACTCATACCCAGTGGTTGTTCTCAGGACTCTCTGAAGGCCTGACCTACTCTTTCCAACTCAGGCCAATTCTGAAGGGTTATCTTGGCTTCAGAGCTCCCAGAAGCTTCCACTGAGGGCTTGTGGTGACTCCTGATGGCCTGACTGGCATTCTTTCCTTCCCTCTAGATGACAGGGCAGGTGCCAGGAGCACTCTACAGTGCGCCTCCTGAGCTACATCCACTTCAGAGCTGAGATGCTGGACCTGGGCAGCTACCTGGGGGCAGATTTGGGTTGAGCTCAGCACCACCAGGCTTGAATCAGAGGCCTGGAGGTGGGGCCTCCAGAACTTGCATTTTGGGTATAGCATCTCAAGTGATTCTTGTGTCTGCAGAATCCTGGAAGAAAGGGAGATGAGCTTGGTGCCTGCAGGTCTGGGTCCCAGCTCTAGTTCTGCTGCTGCCTTGTGACTCCTGGCAAGTCACTTACCCACCAAAGTGCTCCCTCATCTGAAAAGCAAGATTCCTTCCTGCAGCCTCAGAGGACTGTTGGAAAGTTTGAGTGAGATAAATCTTGCTAATCATGTTTCTAAGAGCTTAGCACCATGCCACACACAGCACACAGTTGGTGACTGCGAGTCTCTGGCCCTTGACAGTTGGAGGGATGTGAGAGAATAATCAATGTGATCTGAGGTTTGCAGAATACAGCAGACAAAACCCTCTTGTCCCACAAGGTCTGGGCTCCTGCTGCTTGAAATTCTTTTCTCTGGCTGAAGGCATTGTCTCCTATCCTTGTTAACATACTTGTGCCCTCTGGGTAAGCTGAACTGCCACTCAACCCTCCTGTAAGCTTTCAAAGTCTGGGCATTGCGGCTGCTGTTGTTAACCAGACTCTCTCCAGGGCGGGTTAAGGAGGATCCAGACTTAAAGGTGAGGGCTACTTGGAGTGCAGCAGGCTAAGGATGCTCAAGGGGTGTGGGCTTGGGGAAAGCGAAGGGAGAGGGGAGGAGATGACTACCTGTCACCAAGATTCTGCACCTGATCTGTGGGTCCTGGGTCCTGCAAGCACCCGGCTACTACTTCTTAGGAGTCTTTCCCTCCACCACCTTCTCTATTTTCCTAAATCAGACCTGGGGATCTCAGAGCCCTTTTATCAGATTAAACTCCCAGAGAGTGACTTTGGTGTCTAGAGCATCATCATCACCTTGAAATGAGAATGGAGTTGGCCAAGGATGCTGGCAGCCGCCACCCACTGCTCAGCGACACCTGGGACATGAACCAGGCTCTCATTTTCAGTCCTGAGATTACATTTCCACCCTTCCCTGAGGTTCCAGCTCCCACACTCCCCTCCCCACAGGTGGGGCTGATCTTCCTGGGCAGGTACTGGCACCCAGTGCCACCCTCTCCCTCCTGCCTGTTTCACTCTGCCTTAGGATAAAGGTACAAGTGTGGTGGGTCTTCTCTGCAGTGCAGGCCCAGGTCCTCTGTCCCTGTCCCAGCAGGGGAATTTTCTTGGGCTTGGCTCCTGATGCTTTCTGAAATTGAGCTGGACCATCTGGGAAAGGGACCTCACACCTCTCCTTCAATTCTTGAACTCCCGCCCCAGATTCGTCCCTAGGTGGTTGTTCCCATCTGCTTGATTTGGAGCAGACGTCTCTGCTCCTTAGAGGCAAGGGTAATGCACTGCAGGCCCAGGGTCCACCCTTGGAGCTGTCTGCAGAAGTGAGCAAAGACCACCTCTTCGGGAGCAAGTGAAGCTGTTTGTGCAAAGCTCGCTGCAGCAAGGGTGTGTTCTCCATCGCGTATGTTTGGCAGGCAGAAAAGGGGGAAGACTTGCTAGTGAACAGAAGAGCAGGTCCAGGTGTGCTCTGACTGGCGGCTGTTGTTGAGGATGCAGGAGGCTAGCTAACTAGGAGCAAAGCATCCTATGGGACTGGTTGGAGGGCCATATTTGACTTTCTTGGTCACTTCTGAGTTGGAAGTGGGAGCAAAGATTAGGGAAGTTGGCAGTCCTGGACCAAGTCCTGACTGTGTAGTGATGGTGGCTTCTGAAGAGCTTTGGTTTGGTGTCCCTGGGAGGTGCCACGGGGGTTGCCCTTTCCAGTGCTATTATTTTATGTGACCTGGCCATTCTCCAAGAGTATATTTAGTCTCCCCTTCCCAAACTTGGCTGTATGCTGGAATAACATGGGCTCTGAAACCTGCTTATGCCTGGGGGTGACACCTGGGCCCCAGCTGCAGAGATTCTGACTGAAGTATCTAGAGTCCATTCTAGGCCTGGGGGTGCTTCCATGTTCCCTTAGGTGATTCTAATGCCAAGGTTGAAAACTACCTCCTAATGGAGAGGCCATAAAAGGCCAGATAGTAACTATGTGAGACTTGATGAGCCTTATGGCCTGCCCGGCAACTGCTCAGCTCTGCCATTTTAGCATAGAGGCCCTTATGAGCAACACGTGACGAATGATGGTCTCTGTGTCCTGGTAAATCTTAATTTATACAAGCAGGCAGAGGGCCAGATTTGGCCACTGGCTCTGCATACCTCAACTGCTTCAGCTGCCTAATCGCTATTTGGGGCACTTGCCCACAATTCTTCAGGAGCACTTCCTGGGCTCACTGTCAAGCTTGTGACTGTCAATCTGCAAACCAGAGGCCTCTGTGGGTCTTGACTCCCAAGGGAAGGCGAGATCCTCCCGGGAAAGGGCTGCACCTGTTCTATGACTGATATCTGTGTTGAGCACCATGGTTGTCCAATAAATGGAAGGGCAAGGGAGCTTCAGCTCCACCCTGGTGCAGATCTGACCCTGTGAGCAGGAATCCCAGAGAGGATGTGAGCCCGGAGCAGCACCTCCACCTGCCGGCAGGCCTGAGAGTGTCTCAGTCATCCCTAAAGAGATTTGATGCAAAGATTGTCCACTGGAGGAGCCCCACATTGGAAGGAAAAGCCAGATCCGTGGCCCCTGCTGCCTGTTTTGGGTTTTGACTGTCAGCTGGGGCTTGAGACAGAGTCTGAGGTGCCGCAGCTGAGCACTCCAGCCGGTGGCCCAACTCATGGCTGGTGGCAAGCTCCTGCTCCTGGAGAGGGGCAGTATAGCACCATGGCGGCCAGAGAAGGTGCCAGTGACAGGGACAAGGCTGGGCCAGAGAAAGAAAGGAGGAAGAAAAGAGTAAAGAAAGATAAGGGGTGCATGACTGGGAGCAGAGAGGTTCCTGGGAAGTCTCCTGGCAGATTTCAGAGCTTCTCAGGTGACTTGAATTCTCCCCTCCAGGAGTCAGGGCTCCCCCCACCCACCAGCTCCATTGTGTCCTTTGGAAGGGGCAACCAGGAGCTTCTTGGAGCAATGACAGCGTCAGGGTACCATACCTGTGGAACACCTTACACTACCTTCTATTTTATAATGAGGACATCACTATGTTGTTTAATCTCCTATTTTATGAAGGTCTTTTCCTAGACCAGCTTATCTGAAGTCAATCAAAATTTTGGGTACAAACAGTACCATTATGGTTCCCGATTTTCAGGTAAGCAAACTTAGGCAAATCCCTTTGCCTCTTGGATTACCCCAAGACTACATAAGTTTAGCTTGTAGAGGCAACTGCGAGAGATCCCGAATATGCCCTGCCACCCCCAGGTGAGACTTCTCGAGCCATGCAGTGTCCTGGCTCCTCACAGGGGCTGGCTTTCTCCCCTTCAGCAGACACTCAGAAAAGGAGCAACACAATTTATTTTAAAGGGATAGAACAAAAATCCCCAAATAGTCTTGTATCTGATTATCATAAAAATTAGATTTTGGGATCTACTTTGGGTTGTACTTCTACTTCCCTAAGAAAGAGAAATGATAATAAAACCATGATGACCAAAGACACTTAAGGTATCAGATCAGTAAAACATAGCCAAGGCACTCAAAATAATAGCAGCTTCTTAGTGAGGATATCTAAAACAAAGCAAAACCACTCCCCCCCAAAAAAAAACCCTACCTACTGTCTTTTTTGTTCTTCCCTTTTTCTAAAAAAGAAATAAAGCAGCAGCCAATTTTCTTTGAATAGATTTGTGAAAAATCGTGTTTCCTTCCATCCTCACAGGGTGCTGCCCTCTGGCAGACAGCTGTCCTCGCACCTGGAAGATGGTGCCTCACCCTTCCAGCCCTCCTGCAGTGGAGCACCAGGCAGAGTACTGGCCTGCACTGAAGCAGACGTGCAGACCCTCCCTGGCAGGTTAACCCCGGGTCTGACCACTCCATGCAGCTGTCTTCCTCCAGAGCCAGGACTCAGAGTGAGAAAGCAAGCAAGACACCGCACACAGCACCTCACGACCTGCACTGGAAGTCGCCTCCCATCACCTACACCCGGCTCACTCACTAGTGAGTCCCTAAGTCCAGCCCCTGCTCAGAGGAGAAGCCTAGCCAGGGTGTGATATCAGGATGCAGGGGCCAGAAGGGCCATCTCAGAGGCTGCCTCCACTTCTGTGTTCCGAACCAGAAGATAAGTGGAACCCAGCTAAGCCCCAAAGAGCCCAGAACCGCATGCAACCTAGAGACCCTCAGTGGGAAAGTCAATGATACCTTGGTGAGTCTTGTACCTGATGAGTATCATGAAAATTGGTTGTCATTGCAGAGAAAGTTGGCTGAAGTTCTTAATCACATGAAAGCTACCTCTCTCCAGAACTTTCTACCTGCTGATTTTTCTCCACAAAAATATATACTATAGCATATGTGATAAAGTACCCAGTAGACTATATAAAACATTCTCTATGCTTTTCCAATTGTTGGTTTGTTTATCATTTGACTTCACCTTCCAGAATGCTCATGCCAGGAGGCCTGGGATTTTTGTCTGTGCTGTCCCCAGCCATATCCCCAGTGGCTGGAGCAGTAGAACAATGTTTGCAATGCAATATTCCCTTTGCAAATATTTGTTGAATGGATGAATGGATAAATGCTGATGTAAGAGACAGGTCTGGGGAATTATGGATGTCAAAGAGTTTCTCTCTTTGGAAAGAACAACAACTGCATTGGATCGATGAGCAGCAACTTTAGAGACATCTCTAGGGAGATTTTTTTTTTTTTTTCTCACTTGGGTGAGATGCTCTGCCCGTCCACAGGCTCTGGGCTCTTCAGAGTAGTTTGTACCAATTGGCTCAACATTACAGAAGAAGTCTGTGTTCAGGAGGTCAACTTGGCATGTATCTCAAACAGTCAGAAAACGTACAAAGATGACATGTAAAGAGGCCCAGACGAGCTGGTGGACATGGGGCCCACAGTGACCTCCTGCTGTGCCGTGTGGTGTTCAGGTGAAGGGCACACTGATGCCTATCTGTCTCCCGGGGCTGCATGGCAGCGTCACACTGGCAGCTCAAAGCAATGGGCACTTGTTATCTTAGAATTATGGCGGCTAGAAATTCAAAATGCAGGGGTTGCCCAGGTTGGCCCCTGGAGAGGGCCTGAGGGGGAAAGCCTGCCCGAGCCTTTCTTGAAGCTGCTGGTGGCAATGTTTGGCTTTTCCCCCGTAGACATGTTTCTCCAATCTCTGTCACCTCCAGTGATAGTCTCCACGTTTGTTTCTGTGCCTGCGTCTCTTTCCCTGTTCTTATAGGAACGTGATTTATGTCGGATTAGGACCATCCAGTGATCTCATCTTGACCTGATTGCGTCTCCAGAGAGCCTGCACATTTCCAAATGAAGTCACGTTTGCACATCCTGGGGGCTGGAACTTCCATCTATCTTTGGGGGGGACTGAATTCAACCCATGATGGCTTCAGCCTTCCTGGAGTCAGTGTGTTCAGCGAGACAGAAGGAAAGAGGAACGATGCAGACATTGTGGAGAACCACAGGACATTTCGAGCAGAGGAAGGAGAAGAACTGTGGCCCAGAGACATAGGTATGGCTCACAGGTGGAGCTGCAAACAGCTTGGAAATGCAGCTGAGGAATCTGTGCAGGGCCCTGCAAGGCCGGGCAGAGGGGCAGCTCTGAGGGCCAGGCTTCAGAGCTCAGACTTTTGGGGACAGAGGAAAGGGAGCTATTAGTCCCTTCCGGGGTGATAGATGCCAGGACTCTGGGGTAGCACGTGAAGCTGCAGGTTCTGTGGCTGTGGCTGTGCCTGGGAGAGTGTGAGGGCGAGGGAAGGGCTGGCAGAGCACGAGCACAGGCACGGACATCCTGGTCAGCGTCAGGCAGACAAGGACGGGGGCCTGAGCAGGTGGGGACAAGGCATGAGGCTTTCTCCTGAGGGGCTGGAGTGCTTTCCACAGGGAATGACAGTCCCAAGAGAGTTACTGCTGAGTGATTTTAGAGCCCAAGCCACATGCTCCAGCAATAAGCTAACATATATTATGGAATAATAATATACATTCTTGGTATATTATGATTGCACACTAGACTTCTGGAAAATCAACCTGTCTCATTCATGGGTTCAATCTTGACTTGGTAAATTCTCTTTGTTCTTAAACAGCCTTTTGCAGACGCCTGTCCTGGGTTGCCCTTTGGGTCAGTCTTCAGGACACCAGGGGAAGGGAAGTGGAGGGGCAGAGAGCGCCTCCGGATCCAGCTCAACTTCAAGGACACCAGGGTTTAATTAGCGGAGAACAGAACGTGGGCATGAGGTAGGCTGGGCAGTTAGGGCTGGACTGAAATCGATGCGGCGTCTGTGCAGAGATCACCGCGGCCGCATAGTGTTAGAAAACTCCAATTAGACCAGACAGCAGCGCCAAAGCCTGGTTAGCATTCCAGGCAGGGGCTCTAACGAGCTGGCTGCCAGCAGCACAAACAAATGACCACTCGGAAAAGGGCACTGACCTCGGAGGGAAGGAAACCTTGTCAAGGGACAGGAAATGGAATGACTGAGAAGAAAGCCCTCACCTGAGGGGGGTGGGGGCTTGTTGTAAGTTGCAACTATAACCCTGCATGACTGTCCTTAAAACTTGAGTGTTCAGTTCCCGGGCGTCCTTCAAAATCCCCCCAGAACAGCCAGCCCTGACGCCAACCAAGTGGCCCTGCAGGAAGGGCATTGGGAGCCCCGGGCCAGCCACACACCTTCATCCTTGGCCTCCCCGTGGGGCCACCTCCTCTAAAAGCCTTTTGGGGGAAACTAGTGCCCACTGTCCTTTCCTTTCTCTGGAATTTTAGGAAATCCAAAGTGCACCATTCAGAGCGCATGTTCAGGGAGATATTGAATCTGGATATTAGTCTCTGATTCTATTCTAAGCTGCCAGGATTTGCTGGTGGGAAGAGCGAGTCTTTTCAAGGCAACTGCCACTGCAGCTACCTAACACCTCTCGGGATTTAATCACTGCCGGGCCCTGCTCTAATCATCTGCTAACGCAGGCTCTCACCTCGAACACCCTCTGCGCAGACAGGGACAGTTACATAACGTGGCCAAAGGCACAAAGCGAGGGGAGACGGCCAGGCTGTAAACAGGAGCCTAGCAGCACCAGAGGCTGATCCTAAACCTCCACACGCGGGGCTGCAGGCTGCCACTGCGCCTGGGGGCCCTAGGACTTGGGCTAGTTCCTTCCTACCTTTGAGCCACAGGTTGGGGTCAGGCACGCCACTCTGCCTGCAGTCCCTAGGTTCTTAGGGTAATGGGCTCTGGTGGAGACTCCTGTGCAGGAGGCAGCACTGAGCCATGTGTTGCAGGGGACTGACTGGCCACCTACTCTGCAGAAATCAGAACTCCCTAGGCAGAGGGGAGAGAAGGGAGGGGGTGGGCTCGGGGCAGGAAGGATAGTAGAACAAATCAGACATTATTACCTGATGCACATATACGACTACACGGCCAGCGTGATTCTGCATCACGCACAACCAGAAGAATGAGAAGTTATACTCCATTTATGTATGATGTGTCAAAGTGCATTCTACTGTCATGTCTAACTAATTACAACAAATTAAAAAAAAAAATCAGAACTCCTTCCTTGTCAGTTTGCACTAGGAAAGACACAGGACCATCGAACTTCAGTGGTAAGGCCCGTTGTTTCCCCTGGTTCCTATGCACCCCTGGCCCCCAGGCGGGTATGGATGGAGTCCCGAGGTGTGAGCCAGGTTGCCCACAGGAGCAGCTACTCTTGCAGAGGCACAGAGCTAGGGTGGAAGAGAAGATGGTGGGAGACGGAGCCCAGGGCCTGGAAGAACACCCTCTCTGAGAAATCTGAAAATCCTCAATTCAGACTTGGCTTAGGAAGTAGTTATGACCGCCTCTTTGTCCACATTGGACAGTGAAAAGCATCTCCCTAATGACACGCCCCCTGGACTTGTAAATGATCAGCGACAGAGGCCCCCTCTGAAGTCTTATGCATGTTGGGAGCTGGCCTGGGTCAGAGCTCTGAGGAAAGCAAACGGGGCCCTTGAGTGTAACAGTGGGCAGGCCTGGAGGTCAGGGAGGAGTCCTCTCTGAGAAGAGACCTGGGGGAAGGGGGAGTAGAAGCCGTCGAGTGACCTGCCGAACACAGGCACCCAGTGGGGCAGCACTGGGGCTGAGATGAGGGGGTGAGGCTTGAGAGGGAAAAAGCAAAACACAAACTGTGGAGCGTGCCAGAGCTGGGAGGGGAGGGAGGGTGCAGGGGACACAGCGCGAGGTGCACTCAGGCCCCGCGTTAGATTTTAGATTTTAATTCCAGTGACGTGGGACGTCTGGAATAACCTTTGCCATTGAGCTGTCTGGTCATAAGTCAGTGAGCTGAGGAAAGTAAAAGCAGCCTAGCATCACAAAAAAATGAATTAAAGACTCACCAGGGTCCTTTGAAACCATGGCGTGGGCAGGCCCAATGTTTCAGTGGTTAGAACAGAGACGATGCCTACCCTTGTTCTGAGTTGAGTTTCGTATCATATTTGGTAAATCAGGAGCAAGATATTTAGGACAAGATGACATTTGGACTTCGGCACGCTGCTTGCTGTGGCTTCAGAACCCTTAGGGTTGACCATGACCTTTGCTGGGGGGTGTGGGCACTGGGAGGGCTGGCCTTGGGCATGCTCTCCAGACTCACATTGCAGGAGAGAGCAGGAAGAGCACTTAAAGACCTGTAGACTCGCTGTCCAGTTCTAGCGTCTTGCCATCCTTGCTGCTGGAGAGTTTTAAGAAATGAAACGATTTAGCAGAAGCCTGCTCCATAGCAGTAGTGACAGCAGAAAGCTACTGACATTGTGGTGGGCCGGGGGCACTTAACATGTATTGATTGGCTCATTCCATCCCCACAGCAATCCCAGGATGCAGCAGTCATAGGATCCCCATTTCATAGAGGGAGAAAGGAGGTACACAGAAGTTGCAATTGCCAAGGTCAGCCCTGTTGGTAGGAAAGCTGACATGTAAACAGTATTCTGAATTCTTAACTACCATGCTCTACTGACTTTAAATACAGAGTAGATCTGGGCATATTTCCCAAGTTTATAAAACTTGGGAAATAGAATAATTTGCATTAAGCAAATACACTTTCTACTCTGAGTTTTACCTGTGTTAATATATTTTGTTCCTTTTTAAATACTGCATAGTATTCCAGAATCAGATGTTTCCCAATTTATCACTGATTCTTCCATAGATAGATACTTGCGTGGTTTCTAATTTTTTCTCTTTCAGGCTGTACAAAGAACATTTTTGTCTCCTTATGAACATGCCTCCCTTTAGACATTTCTAAGTGTCTAAGATGCTCCCCATGGTTTCCTGGCTGTGGCTGTATGCCAAGGGAGCATTAAAGCCTTACATACACATGATTTCGTTATCTGTTCCGTGTTTGTTTGTTTCCTTTGTCGCCCAGCCGGACAAGCAATTCCATGGTGAGTGGGGTTTCAGAACCTCGGGCTATGCCAGACCTACCCCCAGAATCACGGGACCTTCCACATTGGTGCGTTTGATCGAATCTCTCTCAGAGTCCCCTCAGTTTATACTCCCATCCGGATGCACGGGGTCCTGCAGTTAGGGCCGTCCCTCTGTCACTGATGTAGCGCACATTCATTCTGTTTTGGGCAAATTCCCAATATCATTACTATTTTCAAAGAACAAATATTTGACTTTGATCTTTTTCTGCTTTTGCATTTTTCTATTTTATTTCCTCTCCTAGGTCTCATTTTTTACTCCATATTCTCGAGAAGAATTGGTTGACTGTCTTATCTTTTCCCTTTTCTAACATAAGTGGTAGAGAGGTTATATATTTCTCTCTAGGGATTGCTTTGAGTTGCACTGCAAAAGTTTGGGTGGGTAAAACATTGTCTCTTTAATGTTCAGTTCAAAATACTTCCCTTAAAAACACTTTTTCTTTGACTCAGATTATTTAAAAGTGTATTGTTTAATTCACAAATAGTTGGTGATTTTTAAAATGATATTTTTGATATGTATTTCTAGCTTAATTTTACTATAATTACAGAATTAATCTGAAAGATTATGATCCTTTGAATTTTGCCAGGGTTTATTTGCAATCCATTATGTGAGGAAAGCTGTGTGCAGCGTTCAATATGTGTCAGATGACTTGAGTTTGCTGTTTTGTTCTAATTTTCTTTACCTCTATGGATTTTTTTCCTCTTCTGGAGCTATCAGCCATTGTGAGATGTGTGATAAAATTTCCATTATCATCATGAATTCCTTTATCTTTCCTTTTAGTTCTGCAAGTTTTTGCTGTATATATCTTGAAGCTAAATACAGATTCATAATTGTTATTTCTTCCTGAAGGTTTAACCCCTTTTTGCTGAAGGAAAAATATTCTTTTCTAATAGTAATGTTTTGTCTTTAAGTCTGTCTTAACTGACATTAGTATAGCTGGGCCTGTTTTTTTTTTTTGATAATATTTTCATGATATCTGTGGGCTTTGAATATTCCTTGGCTCTTTTAATTAAGGTATAACTCCCACAAGCAAAAATATTGTCAGATTTGCTTTTACGTATACTCTGGTGATCTCAAAGCCTTAATTGGAACATTTCCTCCATTAAGAATTGAAATAAGCCCTACTGTGCTTGGGGTTCTATTGGCTTCCTTACTATTGATTTTCTAAATGACCATTTATATATATTGCAGGTCCCCTTCTCTCCCCCCCCCCTGCTTTGGAAAATGATTGTTCCCTTTATCCTATTGAATGGTTAGTTATATCTGCTTCTGTTTTTTCCAGTGTTTACCACGTGATCAGAAAGTGGCCCCTTGATCTGCTGTGGTCTAACATGGCAGGAAAACACGGAGGTAGAAACTAGAACTTGAGTCCTTGGAGGTCCTAGCCCCATGAGGGGGCTGGGGAGAGAAGTGGTCTGCGTGAGGTTTGTAAGGCACCAAGGTTGCCGAAGGAGACAACCCTCCCAGGAACTCCACATCTAACAAAAGTAACTAACCAAAAATGAAGAGAGCATAAAAATGCCTCAGAAAAAATAGAGAATTTAGTATGAGCACATCTTCCCTAAAGGCCAAAGGATGTTTTCCAGCCATCCCTCATGATCCCAAACGGAAATCCATCCCCCAATGATCCCACGTGAAAACATGGATAAGTGGGCCAGAATGGAGCGCCAAGCCCACGTGAGTGTAGGAGCAAGGTTCCTGGAAATGACGCAGGTCGGGGCAGGGAGCAAAAAGAGCTGGAGAGTTTTGAACCCCTGGATGCGGAGGAGGTGGCTCTGGACAGGTTAGCCCCGGGCATCCCTGTGCTGTGCAGGTAAGTCCTGGCCAGAGGTGGCTGCGCGGCTGCAGATGTTCCTCAGACTCTAGGCCTGCGCGCCTGGGGCTGGGTGCGTTTTCTTTAATGTGAATCACATCTCAGTAAAACAGATTTAAAGGAACAATGGACTAAAGGCCCCTGTCCAGACACCACCTGGAGTGGCAGTGGGTGTAGGATGAGTGCCTGGGCACGCGGGCTGCTTCCTAGGTCCTAAGGGCCCGTCTTCCGTCCTTGATCCTTCTTCATCTGTGCGAGTTTTGCTTTATATTTTAAAGAGATTTTCTTGTATTCTTTGTGATGAACTCACCCTTTGATTGTTTGGGTTTATTCTTAGTTAACCTATGTTTTGCTGCTGTTAGTGAAGCTTCTTAAAATCGACATGGCTGCCTGTTTTGCCAGGGCAGTTGGAAATGCACTTCATCACGGAGTGGATTTCTCTTTGAAGTGTCCCTCCCAGTGCTTCATCTCCCTTAAGTGGAGAGAGAGGCCAGTGGAATTGTCGGAACTGTGAGGTCCCTTACAGCAACGTGACTGTGTTTTTTCTTTTGTTTGGGCCTGCTAAAACCTTTGAGAATGTCAAGGACGCTTTTAAAATTACATCACCAAAGACCTTTCTATTTCAGCTTAAAGCAGGCCCGGTCCCTGTCTGGGTCACATTAGGGCAATTTCCTCTGCGATTTATTCCTATTGTCTGAAACAGCGTTGTCTGCAGAGATTTTGCTTTAAAACCTGGAAACGAAACACCCTTTATTTTCCTCTTAGAACACACAAAATGTACTGATGCAAAATATTTGTAAGATATTGAACTGTATAATGGGAAAAGCAAAATCCCCCTGAAATCCCCTCTCACAGAGAACCTCTCTGATCAATTCAGCATCCATTTCTCCCCCTCTCTTGGTGCTCAGACTATTTATATGTATTTACACAGCCAACGAGCATCAGATGATGCTCCATCCTGAGAGGCAGGCTGCTGTGCTATTTCACAGAATTGACTCATAACTGTTACCCTTGCTTGAGGACCCCCCTCCCAACAGGTTTAGGATGAAGGCCTGGCCCCCAGCATTCCCCCAGGGGCGTTGCCCCAGGTTGTGCCCTGGATCCATCTTCCTGAGCAGGTGTGCCCTTCGACTTTGAACTTGGGGAACCTGCTGTTCCTTCCCCGCTCATGGCTCTCAGCCTCAATTCTACCCTCATCCCTGTCGTTGCCTGGTGTAGTGCCCAAGGACCTGAATGTCAGTCCCTCTTGGCATCCCATGGCTTGTCCTTTTCTGAACCAGGATGGTCTGTCTCTAATACAATACTTGCCTGTTACCAGATGCCTTTGTGACCTACAGGACTCATGGGGACAATGACATGGATCTGTATTTTTTTTTCCAGGCAGCATCTAATACATTATAAGTAAACTTTTGATATTGTGAATTTAGTTATTGTTTTCTCCCATCACTCTGTTATGGGTACATGCTGGCTTAGGGGTCAGTCCTGACCTCTTTAGTGAATTCTTCACAGCCACCTGTAATATGACACATCACCTGAGAGTTGTGTGATTTCTGGCCTTGGTCTTGGGGATTTGCTGTGGAACTGCCATTGAGAGGTGCCCCGTATAGGAGCACTGGATAAGGAGTTAGGGGACTGGCTTCTAACCATCATTCTCTTCTACTTACTTTGACTTTGGACAAGTTGCTTTGCCTCTCTGATCTTTAGTATTATCTATAAAATGGGGGAACTGAACTCCAAGTTTCAAAGACCTAAAGTTTAAAACTTTTTATTGACATGACAGAGTGGAATAATCAGTCTCTGTCCCCCATATTTCTTATTGGTGCATTCTAATTGTACCTAACAGTCGGTTTCCTTGTTACATACTCATGCCTATGCATACGGCATAATTTGGCCAATATTATTCCAAGTATTTCCCCTTGAATAATCTGTCTTAAGAGTACAAGTCTGTAAATTTTTACAAATGTGTATAGTCATGAAGCTGAAAGTCAGGATTCAGAAAATTCTGCTATTCTACCATCTAGTTAATGCCCATCTCCTGTAGGCAAACGATCTTCTGACTTCTTTCATCACAGACCTATTTTCCAATTGACCTGAGTAGAGTAACAAGCCTCGTGCGTTCTCCTCCTGCTCCTGGCTTCCTGTGCCGGGCTCCTGTCTGTGTACCTGTCCACACTGCTCTGTGAATCAGCAGCTGATCACATCCTAGTCTCATCTCATCGTAGGGGTATATCACCACGCACGCGGCTCAGGCTATGTGCCAGGACTTGGGGACCTTGGTTTTTCAGTTGCAGCTATTCTAATGGGAGGGAGACAACATATTGGTTGTGATTTTATCTGCATTTCCAGGGTGATGAGGGATTCTGGGCTTTTGCATGTGCCCATTCACCATCTTGACCTCTTGTGAGGTGTTGTTCAAGTCTTTTACCCATTTTGCAGTAGGACTGTTAGTCTTATTAGTGATTGCAAGAAGTTCTTATAAATTCTGGACTCAAGTCCTTTGTCAGGCATTTGAATTTTGATTACTTTTTGCAATCTGTGATTGACTATTATACTAGCCCTTTGTTGGATGAAATGAACCTTCTAATTTTAATTCAATTAAAAATGCTTTGAGCCCTCATTCCCTATTCAAAAGATATTTTTCCTTATCTAGGAGTTATAAGATTTCCTTTATATTTTCTTCTGGAAGCTTTAGAATTTTAGCTAATGTTAGTTAGGTCTATGATCCATCTTGAAATAATTTTTCTGTATCGCATGAGGAGGGGGTGATTTTTTTTTTCTGCTGCACTTCAAAAACTCTACTGCAATGTCAAATAACAAATGATCCATCCCTTGGTCTGCTTATCTGTCTGTCTGCTGCTCTCACATGCTGTAGCTTTATGTTACATCTTGGAGTCAGTCAGGTAATAGGAGTAGTCCAGCTTTATCTTCAAGATTTTTTTCCTTTGGCTATTTCAGGTCTTTTGCATTCTCATATATTTTTAGAAACAACTCAGCCCATCTTAACCATAACTTAAATTTAGAATCACTAATATTAATAATAAATACTGGGGAAGTGTTACTATGTGCTGGGCAAGATGCTAAGTGCTGTAGGTTCGTGATCCATCACATTTACTCTTCAAAACCACCGTTAGAAATGTGTGCTATTATCAAGATCCTTTTACAGATGAGAAAATGGAAAGTGAAGATAATGTTCAAGTTTCAAACCCAGTCCTCTCTTTCCCCAAATTCAATGGTCCCAACCCCTACTCAAGTATTCCTGTAAACCCTGCAACTTTTCAATTCATATTTTAACAGGGACTTGATTTTCATTAATCACAAATAAGTGAAGTTTCACAGACATCAAGGATGGAGAACAAGCAATCAGTCAAACCCCCTGGGAGGACCCGACAGAGTGGCAGTGAACACAGGCACCGGCAGGGGTGACTGGCACCCCTCCGCTGAGGAGAAGCCAGGATGGGTCCTTGGTGAACTTCACTGTGAATGTGAAACACTTCCTTCTCCTACCGCGCCACAAGCTGTGTCTGCATATGCCTTGCCTTCATATGTGTAAGCCTCAAGTCTGCATTTAGGGTTAATCTCAGTTCTAAGTCATGGGGAAATCTTTGTTGACACTTTGGTGCAGTTGGTAAAGGGATTATAGAATACACTGTGGCAGAAAAATAGTGTTTGGAAATGACTTCAGATTAGAGGAAAGTGTGAAGATTCGGAATCTCTTTGGCTCCAAAGCTTCAATTTACCTAGGTCTCTTGTGGTCCCGAGTAGAGACAAGGAAGCCTTCTGAAGAATTATGTGCTAAGGAGTGTCTGCAAGGAGATCTCATTTCACACCCATCCCATGGAGTGCGGAGGGTCACTCACTCGGAGAGGTGCTTTGCTACAGACTGCAGTAAGGGAGGGACACCTCTTTCCAAATGCATCCCAGCTAGATGCAGAGTTTGGAGATGTGCTATTGACAACTAAGAGCCTCCTCTAAAATCCTAGAAGCAGCTATGTGACCCTCACGGTGTCCCGATTCTCCTTTGAGAGAGAAAAATTTCCATCCCATCCAACTGAGATATACTGCCATGCAGGACTCCATTCCTTATTCTGTCCTTTTGGATGAAAAGGAGAAAGGCAAGTGCCCTCTGTGTGGCTGGGCTTCTCTACTGCAGTGCGCAGCCCAGCCTCCCCAGGCATGAGCGTGATACCTGCTGTCCACTGTAGCCTTCTTCATGGGGCATTTCATTTCCTACTCACAAGTTCCTGTCGGTGTATCAGTGGTGTTTTCCTTCTCCCCATCATGTTGATGAAGAGGGCGTTTGGGGTTACAGATGGTGATGTTTCAGGACTCTGAGTCAAAGACACAGATTTGCCAGCAGGAAGCCTACGGGCAATGGGGTTTCAACCCCTGCAAATGTGACCTGCATTTTCACATGGGTGCTAATGGCCTTTTCTTGGAAGGGATCAACAATTTTCATCAGATCATCTAAAGGGAATCCAGGACCCCACAATGGGAGAGAAGAGAGAGAGAGCGTAGCATCCTGGGGATGTGAGCATAGTGGCACCCGCTGAAGCCAGGAGGACTTACAAAGGAGACTGAAAGGAAAATTAGTTTTGCACCAAAGACCACGACCAAAATCTTCTGTGTTTGAGCCAACATTTCCTGATCCTGGGTTCTGTCTTGACAGGGGTTCTCTCCTCCTCCCACCCCACCTGCAACTCTTTCATGAGGTAGAATCAGAGTGGTCTCTAATGAAAACCTTGGAAGAGAAGACGTCTCACCATTGGACGGTCACAGCCTCAGAGAGCCAGTCTTGGGAAGACGGCAGCTTTCTGCCATCCCTGCCTCAGCCGTGGAGGGAATTGGCTTCAACTCCATTCCCTTCCTCTGCCTCCTGCCCACCCGACAAGCCTGCCCGGGAAGGTGAACCGGGTACTGAAGGAGCCGTCACTCTGGCGGGTCATGGCCGGCCGGTCTCAGGAAGTGCTGCAGCCTGCCGGGGACTGCCTGGGCACCTGATGGCAGTGCTCTCTACCGGGCTGTCCCATTATTTAGAATTCAGAGCCCAGAGGCTCTGGAAGCAAAGTCCAGCCCTTTTCACTCCTTGGAACTTACCTTTCTATTCTGTGAGATCAGAAATTGGAGTAGATGCTTCCCAAAATTGCTTCTGGCCCTTAGATTCTCTCTACTCTGGCCACATTCTCTTCAAGATGAAACATCAGAAAGGCTGATCAATTTTCCAAGATCACAGAGTGAGTGAGTGGAAAGCCTGGGTGAGAACTTAGGTACATGAAGGGAAGAGCCGATTTCTGAAGATGGACGTTAAGCAGATGATTCCGAAAGTGAGTTTCCAAACCCGGCGATGCGCTTCCCTTCTGGTCCTCGCTTCCTCTGCATGTGGCCACCTTTACCAGAAGGAAAGGGGACACCCACAGCAAGGGACCCGAATCTCAGCTACCAACTTTGAAGTTTATGTTCATAGGCTGTGGCGTCTCTCTTTGTCAATATATAACTAAGAAGGGAAAAGGGAACTTCCTCCTTGCCAGGGGTCTTTCTCAGAGAGGAGAGGTCATGGGCAAACTCTCAGTGGGAAGTCCTTCATTCCTTCCTGTGACCGCGTTCAAGGGGGCTTCTCTCCATCGCCCTTCCTCACCGCCTCTGATTTCATCAGCAAGTGAAAGCCCCTTGAGCACCTTGTCATTTGTCACAGTGCACGGTGCCAGGGACGTGGTGTGAGCCACCCACAGTGAATCATTTCTCTGGAAGGACAGCTCGCATGTGAACGGGGTGGGTGCTGTGGCAGGCTCTGGGACAGAGGTCTCCTGTGCATTGTCCCATCTTGTCCTCCCCACTCCCAGGAGTGCTATTCAACACGGAGCCGCTGGGTGAGAGAGACTGCGCGAACCAGCCAGGACCAAGGCCAGGCTCCGCAGCCACTGGACCTCCCTGAGGAGCAGGACCTACTGGACCTCAGTGTCGGCGTCACTCAGAAAAGAAGCAGGGTGTCAGGGAGCCGAGCCAACTCTACCATCAGAGAGGTCCTCGGAGATCTCACACCAGGTCGGCCTGAACTAAGCCCCGCCCGCCTGCCTGAGGGCAAGGAGATTGTCTTGTTTTAGGCCAAACTAATATGTTCTGGAGGGTGCAGGGCTGGGGAATAAGCTGGTGAGCTTCCTTCTTAGCATTGTCCAGTGTCTTAGTCTGAAACTTTCTCATCTCAGGGCCCCTGGGGTGTGTTTCCCAAAGGTAAGGGGGTCATGAAGGAGAAACTCTGCTAAGCCATTTGCTGAACCAGCTGTCAAGAGCACTTAACATTGTGATTCATCTTTTTTTTTTTTTGTATTGGGGATTGAACCTGTGGGCACTTAACCACTGAGCAACATCCCCAGCACTGTTTTATACTTTATTTAGTGACAGGGTCTTGTTGAGTTGCTTATAGCCTCACTAAGTTGCCGAGACTGGCTTTGAACTCACAATCCTCCTGCCTCAGCCTCCCAAACCACTGGGATGACAGGCCTGTGCCACCACACCACACTCAAGACTGATTTGTCGTTTGGAGACGGCCCCTCTGTAGGTCCCTTGGATACTGCCTGGCTTTAGGAGCTGGGAGCTCAGTGGCCGACCTCAACCAGGTCCCTTGCTCTTAGAAGTAGCTGGGATTCCAGAGCACATAACCAGTCAACTCACTATCTCCTGAAATAGCGGTGGGAGTGTCCTGAGTGGGTTCTGTCTGGGCCCTGAGGTTGAAGTACACCATGTATACCAGCCTGCGTGGAGAAAGCTCTTCGCAACTTACAAAGCACTTTGGGAGCTCGTGCTAATACTGCCACTCTCATTGAATACTGCTGTATGGGTATTGTCGCTGTTCTCCGAGCGTGGGGCTGAAGCCTAGTGTGGGTCCAGTGACTTGTCAAGAGTCAGAAAGGAAGGGGGGCCATGTTTGGATTGCCCCAGTTCTGGATAGCCCCATCCTGTTCTGGATAGCTCGATTCAAGGCAGGCAGCCAGGCCTACGTGAGGCCTGGGAGACATTCGATGCATTCCTTCAGTGACCAAAGCCTTTCTCTCGTGGAGATTGTACTACTGTGTGTTGTGGGGAGGGCAGGACTAAGGAAGTTCTATAAAGAGAAGGAAAGTGGTAAGGAGCAGGGGAGGCAAGGTCGCCCTCTCTGTGCAGAGGTCTTGGCAAGTACTCCAGGAAGAGGCCCAGGGAAGGCAAAGGCCCTGCAGGGTCTGGAGCTCAGGGCTCCAAGAAGCAAGAGCCCCATGAAGCTGGCTTAGAGGGAAGGATGGAGCTGGGGGAAGGAGTCAGAGTCAGCTGGAGCAGCACAGGTGGCCCAGGTTGGCCAAGATGGATCTGCAATGTGTTCTGGTGTGCTGAGAAAACCCAGTTGGCGCTGGCCACCACCTAGAGGGGTCTGTCACTCCCTCTCACAGCCTAACCCATAGAGGTGATGGGTGGTGCCCCGGACTGGTCAAGGGCCGCAAGGTAGAGCTCTCAGGGCCCAGGAGAACTGAACTCCTGTGAGCCCTGGAATTCTCCACCATGAAAAATGCATGCGAGGGCCTAGTGTGGAGGCTGGCCTCAGCACTGGTTCCCCTGGTCTCTCCCAGCCTCCTGACCCATCACACTGCCGTCCACCCTGCGGCCCACCAGAGTGGCTCACCCAGCACTGCTCAGATGTGACACCAGGACCCACAGAGCGGAAGAACAGCCTACGGTTTGCAGAGCATTTTGCCAACAGTCAAGGGCAGGCAAGGACCAGGGATGCAGGACCAGCTCAGCTCACCTCACAGCCCTGGCCTCAGGGTGCTGTCCACTGGTCCTTAGTGAACACTGGTGGCTGAATTTGCCCAGCGAATATTGAGAAGGCTAGGTGGGGTCTGTGAATAGGGCAGCGAGTGACCTTGGGCCTGCGGTTTGGATGAAATGTCGGGACTAGAATAAAAATCGAGACACTTTAATAACACTGAATGCCAGGCACTGGACCAGGTTCCAGCAATGCTCGTTGTTTATTCCTGACAATAACCAATAAGGTGCATTTGGTGATGGTGTTTTCTGTTCAGAGATAAGGAAAGAGGGCACTTGAAGGTCATGGAGCAAATGAATGAGGAGTGAAGCTCCCTAGACCTCAAGGGCCTGTGCTGTGGCCCCCACTCTGCTGCAGCCGTCACCCAGCATAGATCACAGAACGGGCAGTTGCCTTCAGGTAAGAGGGTTAACAACAGCGACTGCTCTCCATTTGTGCCCATGCCAGGCCGTATTGATGGGGTCCATCATGGGTATGTGCACAGAGCAGGAAAGTGCATGTGGTTCTGCCAGGTGCCCACGGGGTGCAGTTGCTGTTGTCTGCTTGTAGGCCAGCTCACCACGCACCATTTGCTGCTGGCCAGCAAGGCTGACTTCACACGCGGTCTTCTCCTCCCAGGGCTGGTATCGGCGCTCTTTGCATGTGCCTGCACCTGCCAGAAATGTCCTTGGAAACCATAGCCCGTCCTTGACCAAACGGCCCCTCAGAGTAAGTACCTTCTGCTGATGGTGCCTGGTAAGTGGCTGTGGGGCCAGCAGCCAGGCATGGAAAGCCGTCTTGGGTAATGGTATAGGCTCAGTTGTGTTCTCCCAAGTGCATATGCTAAAGTCCTAACCCCTAAGTTCCTTAGAGAGTGACCTCATTTGAAGGTAGGGTCTTTAAAGAGGTAATTAAATGAGAGCAAAGTCGCCAGAGTGAGTCCTGGTCCAGGATGACTGGTGCTCTTAGGTCACAGCACACTCAGAGCGAGACCATGTGAAGACACAGGATGAAGACAGACTCTGCCCCAAGGACAGGGCCTGGAACAGATCCCCCCTCACTGCCCTCAGCAGGAACCGTGGTCTGGGACTTCTGTGCTCCAGACCGGGAGAAGTAGCTGTCCAGAGCTGACCACCGAGGACCCAGGCCTTCCTCCCTTCCTCCTTGAAGCTTTATTCCTGTGGCTGCTGTCCCTCAGGTGGTCACAGAGGGAGGGAAAGATGGCAGGGTTTCTTTTGGTGCGGCCTCATCTGCCCCTGCTCCTTAAAGATGGGACCAAGTTGAATCAGCCAGAACCAAGTCCCACATGGCCACCCTGCTACAGGAATCTGGAAAAGAAATGTGGACTCTGCGCCTTTCTCACCAAGTCTCAGAGGTCTGCAAGTAGATAGAGGGCAGATGGCCACTAGTGCCTAAGGCGCAGGGTCTGTAGCCTACGTGGGTGTCTGCTGGGTCACTAGGTCACAAGCTCAAGTGGCAGGGCTCACTGTGGAGCTGGGCCACCTGTTAAATGACAGGACCGTCTGTGGTGTGGTGCTATCAGGCGTCCATGTGGCAGGGCCTGGGCTCATCTGTAGGGCCATGTGGGCCCCTGGCAGGGCCTTCTCCTCGCCTATGTATTCTGAGGGCAGGCTCCCTGGTTGTGCAGGATAATGAGCCCTGTGGACTTGTGAGTGAGACCTCCAAGCCCAGGGAGGGAGGCATCCTCAGGACTGGAGGAGAGGAGGCCTCCTCCAAGTCTGCTCTGCAGCAGGAGTTAGTTCCTTTCAGGCTTTTGGCCCCTCTTCAATTTCCAGTGTGTTTATTTATCCTCCCAAGGCATAGCCACACACTGTTGGGAGATAGGGCTAACTAATCAAAACCGCTGCACATCCATAACTCCCTCTGTCCCCAAGGAGTTCCCATGACTAGGAAAAGCTCCTCCCCAGGCTCCAGAAGGCAGAGAGAAGCAACTCACACACAAATAGGGCTACTGTCATGCACCTGTGGCTAGGCATCCAGGGCCAGTAAGCCTTGCTGGCTGGTTTGGAGGACTGGAGGCCAGAGGCTGGGACTTTCTATCACTAATGATGCTCTTTGGGTCAGGTAAGCACTCACCCAAGTGACGTCCAAGTGCAGAAAGAGCAGCAGCCATCTACTTGTCTGATTGCTTTTATTACGTCCGGAAGGGTGGGCAGAAATCCTTCATTGTGCATTTTGAGCTCTCCAGTGTTTCCTTTCTGTGCCTTCACCTTGTTTTTTAGACTATCCTTGGGTGGTCTTTATGACAGTCAGTTAAGCAGCTGGCTCTGTGTCGGGCTGGTTCATTTTGGACTTGAATTTCCATTGGTGGATGGGTGGCAGCCGAAGCCCAGCCCTTCTGTGATGTCCCGGGCTGTGCTACCTGTCCCCCCACCCCACACCCTTGAGCCTTCAATTTCTCCCTGCTGTAGCGCATACATGGCTTCTCACTTTAGAGCTATGTATATCTTCTCTTCTGGAATGGAATTCACCATGGCAACATGGGAGGCCACAGCCAAATCCTGTCACCTTGCTAGACCCCAGTTCCCTTACCCACGGAATGGAAATAACACCCTGCTCTTCCCCCTGTCCTTGCAGGTCATTGGGAGAATGAAATGAGAGAATATTGATTAAGACACACGGAAAGTGAAGGGAAAAAACAAAGAGGACAGGTTTCTGGTCCCCGGGCTTGTTCCATACTTAGAAGTTTCACATTTTCCAACCTGAGGTCCAAATTCCACCCAGAAATCTGGAAATGTTCCAAGCAGTGCTTGACTCGAAAGAAACAAAACACTCAGGGTGAATTATACTCGGAGCTTCCACTTTCTGCATAAACTTGGGTGAACAAAATTCTAAGTGATTTTAAAATATTACCTTGAAATAACAAATGAAGGCTGATATTTGGAGTAAGATATCAAATATGTATGCATTTTTTTCCAAATAACTTCCTACTCTGCTTAAGACTCATTTGCTCCCTTGGGGGCCTTTGAGGTGAGCTGGTGCAGGGTGGCGGAGGAGCCCCGTGGGAGCGGTGGAGTGGAGAGCATGTGTCATGCAGCCATGCTCGTGGGACCTCTTCCAGGACCTTCTAGCAGGCCTTTCCCATCTGTCTCCGAGTGCTCCCAGCCCAGTCCTGTGTCTGTCACCACAGCAAGAGGCAGCGTCCTATGAGCATGACAGAGTGAGAAGGGATAAAAATAGAGGCAGAGGAAGGAGCCGAGGCGCTGAGACTTTGCACCATCTCCAGGCTGCCATGAGGACCTGACTTCGGAGAAGAAATTCCCGACTTGGGAAAGCAGCGTGCACTCCCATGTTGTCCAGGAAGAACCAAAGAGAACGCTGAGGACCTCAAGATGCCCAGCGGCTGCCCAAGATCACTGGGCTCCAAGGGAAGGGAAGGGGCAAGTACAGCTTGAGCCACCGAGTCACCTGCCATCTGGGCTGTCTCTAGAGCTCTTGCCCTTTCCACGCCAATGACAATGGAAATGCCCGCCCTGGCCTTGGCACACAGCAAGTGCTCCATGCCATGATTTCCTCAAGATGACTGGAAAGAACCCAGTTGTAGTCATCAGTGTTCCAGCATTTCCTTTTCTCTGTGTTTTCTAGAGCCTTCCAAAGCCTTCTTTTCTACCCTCTACCCGTCCAGTCCTTTCTTCCTTTGGAGTCCGTTGCTTTCCTTACCATGAACCGTCTCCAGCTCTCCCAGGGCAGAGGTGCCTCTCCTTGTTCATTCTTGCCCTCATCCCCTGGCTCCCCGCACACTCTCATCCCTTTATCCCAGGATCCAGCCATCCAGCAGAGGGTTGATGGTGCCACTCTGGTCACTGGGAAGGGTGTAATGGTGAAGGAGACTTTCTCAGTCTCACTCTTGGAGGGTGGCAGGCAGAGGCAGGCCTGAGTAAATCCAGGGCCTCTGCTGCCCAGGGTGGAGTTGGAGTAGTTACAATGACTTGCAATAGCTTTAAAACAATGTCCCCTTCAGCACTTATGTTTTGGACAATTTGAACAATGACATAGGCTTGTACTTTGCGATGTGCACACTGGAGAGGAGGAAAAGGGGCTTCCGTGAAAGCCCGGTTCAGGCCTGCACTGGGTGGTGTGTGATCCAGATGGCCCACCTTAGCCTCAGCTGGCGTGCTAGAACTGATGGGCAGAGTTCAGAGCACTTCTAATGTCCCCTCTCACTTGAGTGACACAAAATCCTGCAAGTCACTGGTTAGTATCCCTGCTCCATTTACAGGGAGACCGGAGGCCAGCAGGTGCAGATGTTCAGTCACGGTCACGGACATGGTGGGTGGTGGAGCAGGGCCGACGTGGGTGTCGAAGGGATTCGGATCTGCTATCTGAGCCGTTCCTGGGCTCCACACTCCCCAGCCCACTCTCTGCATTGCACTACTTTATCTCATGGTGAGAGCAAGATTCATGAACTGTATCTTAAAAAAGCTTTCCGCCTTTATCTTACTGCATCTCTCCGCTGCTTTTGAAGTGGCTGCTCACTCAGGCCTTTGATATTCTCTGCTATCCTGCTTCCTTCAGGCCACAATCTTCTGGTTATTCTCCTACTTTTTAGGCATTTTTTTTTTCGTAATTTTGAATGGACCTGTTACTCCTTTTCTTCCTCTAAAGGTCAGGGCACCCCAGAGCTTTCCCCTGTGCTGGCCGCCCTCATTCATGCCGTGCAGCTATCCTGAGGACGGCACTGGCCTCGTGACCCCACTCTCCCGGGAGCTGGGCTGTCCCTGTAGCTGCCCTGTCACTCACCATCTCCAGTTCTGCCTGCTGGGCATTTGCACCTGGGTGTGCCAGCCGTGCAATTAACCCACCACCAGCCTCTTTCCTGGTCTTCTCTGTTTCTAACCTTTCCCTGGCTGTGCAGGGTGGGCCCCTCTGGGGAGAGGAGTGAGCCGATTGTTTCTAAGTGCTTGCAATCCTGTCGCCATCATCGTTATCTCTAGTGTGTGCAAGAACTTGCTCCTGTTTTATGCATTGTAGAAAGGTTAGCAGCCTCTACCCACTTATGCTAGTAGTACCCTGTGTGTGTCTTTCATCGCTGTGATGAGAACATGTACAGAACAATTTAGATAAGAAAAAGTTTATTTGGGTTCAGTTTCAGAGGAGGAAGAGGAGGGGGAGGAGGAGGAGGAGGAGGATGAGATTGGGTCCACCTCTGTGAGCCTCAGTTGTCCTCAAGTAAGGAGACGATGTGAAGTAAGCTCACAGAGGGTTTTGCAAGCTGTAAGGTGGGCTTGGACTTTCCTGGGAGCTTTGTTGGGATGGGGGGCAGGCAGAGGGGCCTGGTACTGGATGGCCTGGGAGGTACGCCTGTGTCAGCGGCAAGTCCTGATGCACAGGAATTAGGAGAGGTGGGATTGGGTCATGCCTCCTACCCAAGGCCAAATACTTCAGATTCTGTATAAATAACTACTTTTAAACAGAAGGATGTGTACTCAAGTAAATGCTCTGCTGTTGCCATTTTGAAATAAATAGATTTTAAAACCTATTTAGAGGCTTTTCCTGGAAAATTATCTATATTTTTGAATATAGACATGTTTGTTGAACTTGTCCGCACTGTTGAAGGGCCCCTGACATCCTAGAGCCCAAAGTGGTTTATTCCAAAATGTCACCATGTTGATCTTTTGTGCTTTGGTTATTGGCCCTAAAAGGATCCAAGGAAGAGCTGGATGAAATGGAGTCTGTCATCCCAGCACCCAAGCCCTGGGTCTGGGGCCCCAGGTGCTCTAAGATCAAGGCTTGGGATCTATCCTTGACCGACATTTCCTATTTGATCCAACCCCAGGAAAATAGCTTCTTGGGAAACATTTTTCTATTTTCAAAATCTCTGCCGTAAGGAAGTCTGAGGTCTGGCAGTGAAACCGGCCACGTGCCCACCCTGGCTTCATGGTCTGCACTTAGCCGCTGCGCAGGCGCGGGAACTAAGGCTTGGGAACCACAGAGGGAGGTGAAGCCGGGTTCAGAATCGAGGATATTCCTTCTCTGCTCAGAGCACTAGGATGCTAGTCCTCCCCACGGGGACCAGGCATGGGCCCCTCCCTCTTGCATCTTCTTGTCTTCCTTTGGGGACCTCATGCTACACCAGAACAAACTCAGGGCTTGGGAGGTTGGTTCGGGCTCTGCCTTGAAGGAGACTCTCAATCTCTAATGAGTCTCCTTGCGTCTGACCTCAGTTTCCCCAGATGTGCCTGGAAGCAGGTGGCCTCTGCCAACAGTGATGGCTCGTTCACCTGTCGCTTTCAGGAGCTAGTACCAGAGGAGTTGCAGAGTGACACTTAGCCCTGGGATGGATGCTGGGAGACTTTGTTATCTCAGCATTTACTATTTGCCTTTTCAATTGGGAGACTCAAAATAAAGGAGAAGTCAATCAAATGTAAAGAGTGTGATTTGGGGGTGATATGTGCTCTGCAGGGGGAACCATGTCTGATGTCACTCCTTCGTCTGGGAGCCGGTTCACATGGTTTCCTTCTGTCAGTTTACTGGGCAGTGTCACCCGCTGGCCCAGCTGACGAGATTAGCAAGGTTCAAACGAGTTTCTGAGAACGAGGACAGGACGGCTCGGTGACCCCATGGGTCAGCTCCATGCTGGGCAGCGCTGGAAAGAGCAAGAGAGTGAGCACCCCTGAAAACCCCCTATTTATTGGGGAGAAGACATGCAATAGAATATTCCACCCAAATAAGGCAAAAAAAAAGGTAGGGTTTCGAAGGTGGAGTCTTGCTTGGTGACATCTTGTGGTCAGCAGATTGATCGACACCTTGGCAAGTCACACCCATCTCAGGTGCTGTATGGGATCACAGGCAGAGTGAGGGGAAAGGCACGTTTGTGTCGTGCAGCCCAATCAGCATGCAACGCCAGACCAGTCCCCTCGTATGCTCAACCGCACAGCTCACACACAGCCATGGATGGCTCGCGACAGAAGAGGGTTGGAGAGCAGGACCCCAGGGAGAAACAACCGATGACCTTCATACCCTGAGACTGAAACCACATCAAGTTCCAAGCCACTTTAATATTTTGGACCATGGTTGACCATAGGCTCACTCCCTGGGCCTGGTTGTCACCTGATTCCTCCCAGCTGAAACCGGGGAAGTAAAACCAGAGAGACCACTGCAATTCCAGTTTCACACAGATGCTTCTATACTCGTTCCCCAACTTGTCAGGCAAATATCACCTGGACACCCAAACCAGATAAGGATAGGTGAGAAGGAAACATTAAGACTATAGAGGCAAAAATCCTAAACGAGAAATCATCACACTAAAGTTTAAGTTATTTGCCCAAGAAATCATGAGTTACAGGTGGCTAACTCTGTCATCTGATTCCTTCTCACACATTCCCCTTGGTTCTCTCCTGGGGGCAAGCTAGGGCCTGGCCTGCTGCTGGCTGCAGGTCCACAGAGAATGATTCCTTCTACCTGAACAGGAAGTGATGGCCAGGAAGTGATGGCCAGGCAGCTCTGGCAAAGCCCAGAGAGTGCGCAGGACCCTGGCATCGGGAGCACTCACACACGAGGTTTCCGCAGGCTCTGGCCTTGGAATTCCAGGACCACAAGAATTCTGTGGTCACTCAGCCCTCATGGTCCCTAACCTCTACCTATCTTATAGGTGAGAAACCAGAGGGCCAGCAGGGCCTGGCAAAGCCATTGTTAACTCCATGACTGCTCCTTCCAAAAGATGCAACCTCCTTCTCCATTGATGTCTTCATTTTTTTCTCAGCAGAAAGGTGTGTGTGCCCGGTGTGTCCAGGTTGCTCCACCAGCATAGAAACTAGAGGAGTAAGCCAAAGGCTCCGGTTTGCCAGGGCAGTAACCAACAGGGAAGGGAGGCAGCAGCGAGGGCCCGGGGAAGGCAGGTGGGACAGAAGGCATGCAGCAGATTCTGCCTGTGCTGGGGCCTGAACATTTGGCCAGACAGAGCCCAGAGGGGTGGGCTGACGCTGGAACTATGCTGAGTCCGGCTCTGGCCCAGCTTCTCAGGGTCAAGAACAACTGACTTCAATCCAGGGGCCAAACCTGATCTTGGGAAACTGAAAGCCACTTTGAATGCACACCATGTGGCCTGTGAGCCAAAGATGCAGCTCAGATGTAACAGAACTATTGAGCCCATCCTGAATGTTAAATGTTATAACGTGTATGAGAGTGTCATTCCATGTTACTCTCAAAGTTAGTCTGGGACAATGGTGTCATCCGTCCTCTCCAATGAAAAAAGAATAAGCACAGGCGCAGAGAGATCACATGGCTTCCCCTGAGGCCACAGAGACCTTGTGGCACAGCCAGGTTCACGGTTGGGTTCACCCGCCTCCCAAGTGCCTGGAGCTGCTCTCATCTCCACCACTCACCTCCCCGGTTTTTGGTCTGAGAACTCTTGTTCCTCTGCACGCTGCATTAGCATGTCATTATGATTTCTGGTACTCCAAAGTTAATTTTCACAAGAGCCATTTTAAAAAATGAGTTGCATCTTCTGTGCTTTGTTAAGGACATCTTTGTTCACTCACAAAATTACTTGCTGATGGCAGTCGCTAGGGTAGAGGGAGGTCAGGTCCCAAGATGCGTTTATAGGAGGAGCAAGGCCTGAAGCTTCACAGCACAGCAGGGTGACTGGGGGCCACACCAGTTCATCACGTGTATTTTAAAAAACCAGAAGAGAGGAGTTCATGGGTTCCCAGTGCAAATAAACAATGACTATAAGGGGACGGAAATGCTAATACTCTGATTCAATCAGTATACATTGTAAACTTGTATTGAATTTTCACACAATCTTGAAACTAGATATAATTAGGTGAAAAAATAGTTAAGACAATAAAAATCATTCTTCTGTGTTTTAATGTGTTTTGTAGCTCACAAGCCATGGGACTGCAACTCTTACGGTTAGGACTGATGGTACCAAAGGAGGATAAGAGGTCAAGACCAGCAGATATTGAACAGTGAGGCAATAAGGTTGAAGTTCAAGGTCTGGATGGCGATCTCTTTCCAGTTTTTAGCACTGTCCCTTACTCAGCAAAAATACCCATGTGAGAGGATTATATTTGTTTTTGGGTGTTTTGCAGATTCATCAAAGGTGAATTTTTATGTGACTTGGCATGTTGCATTCATTTCAACAAGGTAACATGAATTATGTTGTTTTGCTCTTCTATGTCATTACTGGATTTTGGTCTGCTTGGTCTATCCACTTTTGAGAGAGCTATTTTAAAACATTCCTTTATAATCGTGTGGCTTCAGATTGTTCTTCTTTCATCCCATCAATTTTTGCCTGTGTATTTTTAAAACTACAATCGTGCGTGTAGATTTATGATTGTGATTAGCCCTTTTATAATGATTAAACATCCCTCTTATGTCTAGTGATACTTCTTGACTTAAAGTTTACTTTTCTGATGTGAGTGCAGCTGTTCAGAGAGAGAGGGACTGATTCAAGCATGGGGTCTCTGCTAGGTCCAACAACACTGCAGTGGTGGCTTTTCAAACATTTCAAAGCTGCCTATTATAGAAGTCTGTCTCTGCTTCAGAGTCATCCAGGCCTATGCTGTGGCTCTTCTTTGGGGGCTCCACATGGTGTCCTTGATCACTCCAGGTGTCTCTACACAATCGAATCTCCTGGCAACCTGGACCTGCTGAGAATGTCTGCTCTGGGTCCTGTTCAGATATGGTGTCTCCAATGTCCAGAGCTCCTCCATTGAACCTACTCTTTTGGGGTAGATACAACAAGTTGCCCTCTTCTTTGAGAGGATGCTGTGGCATGCCCCTGGTCACTGAACTTATTAATGTGGTGGCCCTCTGAATCTACCTCAAGTTCATTGCCCATGCTCTGGCATGCTCCTATCACATGGAACACAAGATACCTTGCTACTCACTGCCACCCAGGTAGAGTTGGAATAATGTCACTGATCCAGTGGAGCAGTGTGACCATCTGCAGAATATCAAGATAGCTCCCTAATAACTATATACTAACACAGATAAGGAGAGTTGAACGAGCCCTGGGGAGAGAGTGGATGTTTACTTCTGTCCCCCTCATGTGAAGGCTGCTTCATCTTCACCGCTGATAGCATACATCTCCCAGATCAATAACCTTGAACAAGTGCCACAATCTGTCTGTTTGTTCCAGTAAAGAAACGACTTCTAGTGCAGCATTTGTTATCAGGAGTAACACCTGCTTAAATTGTCCACCATAACCAGACAAGACCTACCTGGAGTCTGCAGGAACCAGACAGTAGCCTTGAGTGATGAGGGGGACAATAAGCCCTAAGCCCTTCAGTTTCTCACCGTTCTGTTAGTTTCTACAATTACCCAGGGTGTGTAGTCTTGCTTCTGATAGACAGCCTTGCCCAGGTTGGAGCACATCGTCCTAGACTTTCACACATGTGTCCATTGCTTCTATTGTAACTCTGCATGCCAGGCATCAAATGAGGGTCTTCAACTGCATGTGGGGCCTACTTATGTGAATGGTTCACTGCAGATCCTGGGACATTTATCCTCAGTGTGGAGCCATAGGTGCATGGAATAGGATAGGACTTGGTTGAGAGCCCATTGATCCCTGCCCTTAGTAGGACACCTCTATAACCAAAGGCCCATGATGGCATTTAGGGTCTCTGGGTATTAATGTTATCTGGGACTTGTACCCAATAGTCCTCAGCTATCTGTCTATCCCTCTTCCACTATCCCCAGATTCCTTGATGAATCATTGCAGCTCCTTTTGCGAGAATGGCTGGGAGACTTCTCTAAAACTTTAGCTGTTGGGTTCTTCAAGAGACCTCGCCTGGTTTTCGATCAGCGGGCCATGTGTGGACAGACACAGACCTGGCACCTAGACAAGGAACTGCTGCTTGTAGTTTTCCATCGAGTTGGAGGATGTCAGCTCTGCAGTGAGCTCTCAGATTTAGTTATTGCACAAGTTGAGTGACACTTTCACCAGCTTTTATTTATTTTTTCTTATTATACAAATTTACTAACCTTTTAGTTTCCCATCTATCTTTCCCCTGGGAACATCATGACCTTTAACCATCATTGAATCCCCCTGCAGATCAGAGGACTTGGATGACCTCTGTGGCTTTGAAGTCAACTAGCTGGCCTCAGTCTCTTGACTTCTGTCATCATGGAGTCCCTCATCACCACTGATGCTGGGGAGGCTGTTTCCATGGCAGCCTCTCCTAGGTCAGTGCCACCTACAGGCCAACCTTCCTTTCTTTCTTCATGAGTCCCAACGCTGACATGTGAGATAGGCTGAAGCTGGTCCACTGGTCTCCTTTGCAGCCACTAGTATTCTTTCTTTAGGCCTTGGGCCTGATCTTTAGCGCACTGTGCATTGAGATACTGAAATGAGAATCTCCTTAAGTGCATCTTAGAGGTCTTCTAGCTTTCACAGCTGGCCTTGAGCTCATGGTTGGCTGACCTATATCTGTCCTTTTCTTTTTAAGAGTCACAAAGGAGTTAACAAAAGCCACAACCTCCACAGTCACCCCTGCCCTACCCATTCACACTGTAGACTTCAGTACTTCCCCCGTATCTGTACCACATCCCAATAAGCCATATGTGGATGTCTTTGAAGCTGTGTTGTCAACTCTCTGCTTGCCACCATAACTGGGTCCTGTGCCATCTAGGGATACAATGTCCACATCCCCAGCTTCATCCCTAGGATCTGTTTTTTTAAGGTCACGCCTGCTACCAATTGCCTTGGCCTCATCCATTAAAACCAGCATCAAACAACAGCTGATGTGCATGTGTTTTATTTGGGGATCATGTTGTGTGGGGGACAGTGGGGAGGGAGGGTTAGCTCTATATCCAGCCAGCCTTTCTGGGAGCCTCCTGTCTGAGGAGCACCCTTCAGGGGTGCATCTCTGAGCAGTGTGCCCGAGGGATGAGAGCGAGAAAGGCTGGTCGTTGGTTTCTGCATCCTAGCAGTTGAGGATATCCCTGAAGATAGGACTGCTGACTCGGAGTTCTAGGGTTGGGAGATGTGGATATGTTTATTGTCTTTCCCTATTTTCTGAATCGGAGAAGTGCTGGGGTCAGAAGGTAGAGGTGTGGTTTATACCCCCGAGTAAAGAGCTATCAGACCTTGGGAGTAAAGACGGTGGCAATCTGCAGCAGCTGGGTGACATAGCCATGTGTGGAACAGAAGTGAGACCAAGGGCCTTGACACAGTATGCAGAGGTGTCCGTGCAGTAATACGATGGGAAATCCAGGGGACCTTGCTCTAGGAATGGCTGGATCTAGGAGTGAAATAACGTTTCCTAGGAAGGCCACTATTGGTCCCTCAGCTCTGTCTTCTCCTGGGTTGGTTTCATTCAGACTCTTTCCATATGATGGCAAGATGGCCAATAAGAAGCTTGCCTTTCACATCTCATCTCCTCAGCAATCTCGGAGAAGGAAACTACCTTTAAAGGAGCAGTTCCAGCAAGAGTGACCAACCAAATAACTTCCTCCTTGTCCCCCAAAGAACAGCTGGAGAGCATCTGGGGAGCCAGGGGCCCTGCCCTCTTACTTTCTCTGTTCCTTGAGAGTCCAGAGTCTTTGCCTCTCCTGTGCCTTCTTCTGGCTTTCAATCACCGCTTGATAAATGCTGGGTGGGAGAACAAGTAAAGGAATGACTCTTATTCCATAGCTCTTTTAGGGATTTTATTTTCCTAAAGAGAAATCCCAGTAATTTTAGGCCAAATCAGGTAGGCAGACTGGGTTAATTCTTTGAGAAATTTATGAAAATATCTGTCCTTCCTAACTTTGGGTACACTATATAACTTGGCAAACTACTGGTCATTTTGGAAATTACTCTCTGGTTTGTAATTTATTGGTTATCCAGATAGCTTCCTTGGATATCCAGTGGGAGCTTGGATTGGGAATGATTCATCTCATTGGGGCTGATTGGTAATTTTTAAATGACATTAGAAGCAACATTCAGAGAAAGGCTCAAAATCACCATTAGTTACACAGAGTGTTAATGAGCGATTACTCTAGGTAAACAGAACCTCTGTGCCAGGTCAGATGTAACGAGCCAGGAATGGTGTCCAGGTGTAGAGCAAAGGGTGACCAGGGGTGCAAGGAGGCGTTAGCAAGATGCCAGGGGCATACCAAGGGGTCAATGCCAAGAGTTCAGCATGTCACTTCAGGCAGGACAGAGTCTGCGTAGAGAGACGGAGCCTCTGCCTGAAGGATTTCCTGCACCAGAAGGCAGTGGCTCTGGAGGCAAGTGGGCGAGCAGTCAAAGCCCTTCATCTCTACTCCAAGTTCCTTATTTCCAGATATGCAGAACTACACACCCAGGGCCCCAGAGACACTGAGTGACTTGCCCAAATGTGGACTGCTGGCTGTGCTCAGAGCGCTGCCCAGCACGTGCTGGTACCTGGTGGATTCAGTGCCCTTGCCTCCTCAGTCTCTGCTTTTGAAACCCGTGGCTCCATGGTGGGGTGAGTCTCTAAGAGCAGAGACTGAGATGTTGACCTCTGTATCCTTTGGACCAGGCACAGTGTTTTGGGCTCAGGGATGTTCAGGAATTGCTTATTTGTTCTCTGATCCCCGTCTCAGCCTTCCTGGTGTCACTGGCTGGACTGACTTGGTCATCAGCCCCCACAGCAAAGGTGAGGAATGAACTTGAACTACCTCTGAAGATGCAGGCCCATGCCATGATGCAGGCACAGGGAAGTGGGCACTGGAGCACGGAGTGGTGAGATGTGGGTTCAATTCCACAGAGACTTGAGACCCAGCATGCCTGTTCTCATCTTCCTTACCTGCAATATGGCAATTAGCTGTTTGTTTTTATGATTAATGATAGTATTGAACAATTCCATCTTCAAGTAATCCTAATGTCAAATTGCTTTTACTTCAAATTGCAGAAATTCTCAGAGCTTCTCTTACTCTACTGGGCATTGTGAACCCTGGGAGGAGCCCATAGCAGCCACAGATGTTCCTGGTCCTTGCAAACATTTGTCAGGGAGCGTCCAGAAGGATCAGTGTTCTTGGAACACTCTGGAAAATCTCACAAAGCCCGTGGTAGGTGCTAAAAATAGCATTTGCTCTTAGTGTTATTGTCACAATTATTACTATTGTTTTATTATTACTGAAATAATACAGGGACTGGGAGCTGAATGACCCTGAGATCATATTTCAGAATTCACAATTTTCCAATAGACTTTCATACCGGATCTAGCCAGGCCCGTCCCCTGTGAATTTCTCTAGCTTCAGAACATACAAACCGAACATAGACAAATCCCTCCTGTCCTTGGTAATTAGAGTGATGGATGGTGGAGACAGGACTGGGCCACGCTGCGGTAAAGATGATGGCTTTGCTTTTAATTAACTGTGCAGGGACTTGAGGGGCGCTAGGGAAGTGGAGCAATCTTCCACAGCACACTGCTCACTCCTGTCCAGAACATACCGAGTCTTTCGGGCCCAGCAACCAAAGAGGACAACGTGCAGCCTGCAGACACCACTCAGTGCCCTCAATCCTCGCTCTTCCCAGGAGCCAAGAGGCACAGACAGACAGGAAGTGGGAGATTCTCAGCACTGGGCAGCCCAGCCTTCCTTCAAGTCCTCCTGGGGCAGGACTGACCATTCCTGGGACAGTTTCAGTCCCCAATAGACACTTAAATAATGAAAAAGGGTTCAACATTTATGTGCACATTCTTGGAACAAGGGAGTGCATTGGGCCTTTAAGTCCCTCCAACACCCCCGGTCCCTTGGTCCCTTGCAGTTTTAGAAGCAAGCCTTGGGTTGGGCTGGGCTCTCAGCTGGAGTCTGCAGCTCACTTGTGGGGAAACCTGGAAAGATCCCTTCTCCAATCATCTTTCCTTTCCTGGGGATTGGGATGGTTCTGCTGTGACAGTGTTTGGGCTGTGGCTGGCCCTGAGTAGTTTATCTCAATTCAACAGTCACCTATCAGGTTTGGGGCCCTGGGATATGTGGTGCAGTGTAAGCCTGCTTCTGACTTCAGGGAGCTCACAATCTGGACAAGAAGGTAAACGTGTGCTTGTGACTGTCAGGTCCACACAACATAAGTAACTCAAGAGGGGGCTCAGGGTGTGAAGCCAGCTGGGATGAGCAGGCTTCAAAGGACATTCCGAGGCTGTGGATATTGAGGAGGAGAATATTTAGTGGAGTTTTAAAAACAAGAGTTTGTGTTTAAAGAGACTTGCTCAGTCAGAGCTTCCCACAGCTCCTTGCTTTCTTTCTGTGCCCCCCTCAGCGGGTGCAGAGGCCCAACACTCATTTTTCATAAAAACCTTGCATCTCTTTGGGTTGGCCAGCTCCCCTGTACGGGCACACTGCACAACTTTGGATTCCTGCCTTAAATCCTGCTGCCTCATTGCTTGCTGATTTTGAAGAAAATGAATTTAACTTCCTGTGCTCAGTTGAGAAAGCAGCCGGCAGGAAGGAAGATCCTGAGGAGGCGGGGATTTAGTGCCTCGGGTGGGAAGCAGGGAGGCCAGCCAATCATGGAAGCTGGCCTTGTCTCTCCAGGTGCCAGCACATCCTGTCTGTCTCCTCCAGCTGGGGAGGATGTCCTGAAACGCAGCTCGGACCTGCACATCTGCTCCTGCGCTGCTTCCCGCTTAGACACCATGAAGCCCAAGCTTCCCTGCCAGCCCCCCTCCCCGGCCCCGCCCCTCCCACCCAAATGTGGAGCTTATTCCCCACGTGTAGGTGCGCTCTCCCCCCAGGCCTTTGTTCCCTCTTTTGTCCCTCAAGCCTTGATCACCCTGCCACCTTGCCACTGCCCAAGTCTATACAGACAATGCCCCATCAGGGACACCTTCCCAGCCTGCTCTTCTGGGCCAGCAAGGAGTCAGGACTTCCTGGAGGGGCCTTGACCTTCTTCTCCATCGAGACCGTCCCCTGCCGACTTCTCTTAGTCTTATGACCCTGTTTCATACTTCACTCACTTGTCTCTCCCATTACACACTCTGAATGCTCTGGGGACACAAACAGGGGACACACTCTGAATGCTCTGGGGACACAAACATGGCTGGGGAGAGCTCACCTGCAATGCCCCATCCACCATGCCCCTCTAGCAGAGCCTGGGACACTCCCCACCACCTCTCTGACCTCATCTGTGCGGGATGCCGCATGGTTGGGCTGGAGCTGGTGACAGCGGCTTCCCCTGCCCTCCCTCTGCGTCAGGGTGGAGAGACAGATCTCTCTCCTCTCTTCCTGCCCTTATGAGGCTGCAGTCCTATGGTACTAGGGTCGCCTCTCAGGACTTAACCGTCACCAACCTTAACATCTTGGCCTTCAACTATGAAGTTCAGGGTCACATTCAGTCCTCGGCACTCACAGGGCCTTCTTGACCCTCTCCCCCAAGCGATGAGCTGGTGCCATGTGAGTGGCATTTGCCATAATTCTCATGGTGATTATTAGTGTCACTTCCTCAGTGTTTTCTGTTTTCAAGGTGGCTTGCCACAGCCACAGCATCTTCTTCGTCAGGGATGAGTTCGTGAGGGTAGGTAGGGACATGTAGTGCAGCTTCAAGCTGCTCTCCCCCCATCTCAGGCTTCAGTTCGCACCACCCTGTTCCAGAAGGATGCCTTGGCCTGCCCGCGGACTCCACCCCAGCCTTGGAAGCCTGACCTTTGTTTCCAACAGCCCTGTTCCTCTCAGGGGCTGGAGTCTAGCTGCCAACCCCAGGTCTCCGCTGTCTGCTGAAGTGGCCACCCACGGCTCTCCCACCCATGCCTGCTGGGAGTTGGGTCTCCAGGACCCTCACTCTGGGGTGCCCAGGTGAGTGAGGTTTGGTTAGGGAGGGAAGAAAGTGGAATCAACCTACCCTGTTCCAGGGGATCAATGAACTGTGATTAATGTGTTCCTCATGGACACTTTGAGGTTCAGAGAAGTCAAAAACTACCCTGAAATCACTCGGCTGACAAGCAACAGAGGTTGGATTTGTGCCAGGTGTCTGCCTCTGGTGGGAGGTGCTCAGCTTAGGTCTCCTCCCTGGGCAGTGCACCCATGCCCACCCGCTAAGCACCACTGATGTCCCCTTCTCTGAGATTTGTCCTTGCCAGGGAGGGAATGTCCCCTTCCCAGGACTCAGTGCCAGGGAAGATGGGCTGGTCAGGAAGACGGGTGCCAGCCCCTTTGTCTAAGGGTGGGGGGCGGCTCTGCTGAGACCCTCTTTCCAGGGGTCAGGCTCAGCTCTGTCCCTTCACCTGCTTTCCTCACAGGTTTCTCCGAGAAACATGCCTCAAAAGGTCATGAGATGCGGAAGCCCTGCCTCAGCCTCTGCTTTCAGGGAATGTGACCCGAGAGATTCCCAGACCAGACCTTTCCCCATGCCACGGGTGGGATTCGGCACACTTGGATGTATTGCCCTGGGTCCAGGGGCCTGACCCACTCCTGGAGATGTACCCTGGCTTCTAGGAGGTTTGGTGAATGAATGGATGGCTGGTGGATAGAGGAGGAGGGGTGGGGCATTTCTTCCTTGGCCCCTGCCTTGCTCTAGCTCCCTGGGTATGACCCTGCTGTGCCCATCTTGTCAGCTGTCCGACTCATGGCTCCAGCTCTGACCTAGCTCTTTAAACTCAGTCCTGCCTTCCCTATTCTCCATGGGCCCACCCATTGCTGCTAGTCCCTGGCAACTTGACATCTGAGCTGGTTCTCTTAACCCTAACAGAGTTGGGACCCTTCTGTAAGAGTGCCTTAATTCAAAGTCTCTTCAAAGACTCCACATCGGATGGATATCTGTTTCTTGTGAGGCACACTAACTGCTTTGCTTTCATCTGACAGATCTACTCAGATTGATTGCCCATGGCTGTCCACAGTGATGTGTTTAGGAAGAGTGCTGTGATCCATTAGTGATGTCTGTCAGTGTGCAGCAGGGTAGGCATGTATAAGTGCCATGTTTTGGACTTCTCTGAACTGGATGGCCCTGTCTCTGAGATTCCTTTTGGCTCTGACTTCTAGGATCTATTATTTATGAAAAAGAGAGATCAATTTCCCTCCAGAGAAGCATGATGGAGTTAATGACTGTGGCCAACCGGCTGACAGCTTATTGGCAAATGAGACATCCACACCGTGGGAAATTATCTCCTCCATGTGGCCAATTAATCTTGACTTTGTGGCTCATGTACTATCAGTACTGCTGTCAGTAATGGACCACCAGGGCAGAGGGTGGGAGGGTCTTTCACAGGCTTTTGGAACCAAGTGCAAAAAAGTTTGGGGGCCTGTTGAATGCAAACCCTTCCAGTTACAGGTGGGTCTGGTCAGACCACAGGCAGTAGAGTGATTTGCTCTGCAGCCTTTGTAAATGCATATTTTTATTAAAGATGCATTTTGATCAGTTATTGTGGGCCAACATTTTGTGCTATGCTCTGCAAAGGAATAACTCCATAGCCTTAAGGTTAGCAAGGGTGAGAGACCCTAAGCAAAAATCACAAAAATAAATGTACACTTTTATCATTTAAACAAAATTCAGAAAGTGAAGAATGGAAGCAGGACTACTTTAGGGTGATGTTCAATTATGAAAAACCTGGACTCTGGTGGGAGGGGCCCAGGTGGAGAGCTGGTGGATCGGTGGCTCAGGCAGTGGGGACAGAAGACACAAAGATCCTGAGGCAGAGAGATGAAGGAAGGGAAAGTAGGCCAGAGGATCTGGACTACAACAGGGATGAGGAAATTCATCATGAAGAAGAGCGGGAGACGGGGACAGGTCAGCAGCACACTGGGACGTGGTTAGCTGGACGTCTCTGAAGCCGGATCCCTGAGGCCAGTGGGCAGGAGCCCCATGCAGAACATGGGGAGGTGCAGCCTGTGGTTCTCATCTGCACAATAGAGATGCCAAGTTGTGTCCCCGTCATGCTGGGGGCCCCATGGGGATCTGTGTGGGAATGCAGTTTTTAAACAAGAGCTGTGAAGTTAAAATGGCTAACTAGAAGGCCCGGGCTAAGATGGCTTCAGTATCTGGGTTCCTCCATGAGCAAAGGAAACGTAAGCTCATCCTATCAGAAGTGGCCGGCGAGCCTCTCCCAGGTCTCTCCACTTCAACCTCTCAAAGATTTCTTTCTTCTGCAAAGACTTTATAAAAATCTTCTCTCCCCCCCTCACTGGAGTGTTGGGCTGTTCATGGCTGGTGCTGTGTGGTCAGCTACACTTCCCATTTTAACATGCAGAGGTGCATCGTTTAACAGTCTGCAGGAGACTGGGTTCAAAGGAGGCCACCTTTGCTGTCCCTCCCTATGTGGCCTGGCTTTTCACTTCTTGGCTGATTCTCTCTGACCAGCCCTCTGCAATGCTCTGCCTCTTCAGCCAGCCCCAGGCCATGTCTGCTCCAGGGGCCAGATGTGAGCTCTTGCCCTCTGCTTCTTCTCAGGGCTCTCTGTGTCCTGATGCAAACCACAGGTAAGGGCCTTCTCTGTGGAGACTGAAGGTCACCAGCCACTCAGCTCCATTCGTCCACACGCCACTGTCCCTGAAAATGGCATCTCGGGCTTCCAAGCTTTCTCTGAACGCCCAGGTTTCTTTTACTCTCTGAACTTCTACTCACCCTCCAAAACTCGGTGACCTGACTTCCTCTGGGTGCCGTGATGGCTGCCTTGTCAGCCCAGGTGATCCCTGCAGAGGGCCAGGCACAAGGCCCCCCTCCTAGGAGGGACCCATTAAAAGTTCATAAACCATGAATATGTGAGCGAGTCGATGACAAGATGTTGGGGACATTCCTTCTAAAAAACACAACTAGAGAGCAGCCCCCTCTGCCAAAGCTCAGCTCAAGAGTAGAGCTCTGTCACCCTCTGGGAAGTTCTTCCCACCGTGAGGAGAAAATAATAAATACATAAAGATTCATTTGTCTTCCTCTGCTGTCTGGCCACGGAGTCCCCCAACCCCCTGCTTTCCAGCTAGCAGCTCAGGCACCAGAGTTGTACCTGCTCCCCACCATGGTGAGCCAGCCAGCAATAAATCCTCAATTAGCAAGGAGGAGGATTGATGGAACCCGTTCTCCTCTTCCTCTACTTTTGTTCAATGCTCCCTGTAAACAAGGCTGCGTGGCTGGCATTCAAGAGGAAGAAAAATTGAATTTAAAGTCATTTAAAACTTGCCATGATTAATGTCATGCCAGGTAAGCAGTGAAAAAGCACATTAAAAGAATACAAAAATAATTCTGCTCTTCAGCCTGCGAACATTGTCTTTCTATGTGCATATGAATATATCACACAGAACCTTCTACATAAACAGTCGTGAAACCATGACCCTCATGTGATGGCAGCTCACCATCTCTACAGGGGCAATGGATTCACACATGACATACCTACTGTGAGCCCCCAATGCATATCATGTCCCTGTGGGACGTGGCCTTTGCAAACACTGCAAATACTTGGCAAGAACCATCCATGGAGTCAGACAGCCCTGGCTTTAGCACTGAACAGAATTCTGGGATCTTACAGGCTGGACTTGATTGTTTGCCTTCTCATTGGTGATAATACCAATCATAAATGTGTTAGGATTTTTTAAAATTCTAATTTGTTATATATGACAGCAGAATGCATTACAGTTCACATTACACATATAGAGCACAGTTTTTCATATCTCTGGTAACCAACATAGAGCTACACCAATTGTGTCTTCATACATGTACTTAGGGTAATGATGTCCATCTTATTCCCCTGTCTTTCCTGCCCCCATGCCCCATCCCTTCTCCTCCCACCCCTTTGCCCTATCTAGAGTTTGTCTAGTCCTCCCACGCTCCCCTCGCAACCCCACTATGAATCAGCCACCTTAAATCAGAGAAAACATTCAGCACTTGGTTTTTTGAGATTGGCTAAATTCACTTAGCATTATATTCTCCAACTCCATCCATTTAATGTGTTAGGATTTATGAGATGCTGTAAATGAAAAATTAGCAAAGAAACTGGCATCCATTAAATATTCAGTTAACGAATCATAGGTCTATTTATCCATGTCCATAGTATATGTGTGTTTGTGCATGCACTTGCTGCATACCATCCTTGAATTGATACCTTATATAAGGAACATAGAGTTACTGTGTGTGTGTGGTGTAGGGGGCTGTGCATGCATATATATTGAGTTTAGAATGACATTTCAACGGTTTTATTTTGGCCAAATATTTTAAAATATGTTACCACCTAGACATGATTCAAAACCATGTTCGGATTTAGACGGCTCTGCATTACATCATGTTTTCGCAAAGTTCTGTAAGACATTGGACCTCACTGAGGCTCCTTCTCTCCCTCCGTAAAATGGCAAAATAGGGAAATTTACATTAGAGTGCTCGTGCGATTCAATGAGACGGTCTGCTGGCTGGCTCACTCATTCCCAAAGCATTCTCTTGGTGTCTTTCTGCAGGGGATGAAAATGCAAGGAAAAATGGGATGGGGTTCCCACCCCAAGAGGGTCACCTGTGATCCACGCTGGCTTATGAACATGCCGTCCTCTGTCTTTGGCACCTCCGGGGCAGAGGTCCCGTGAAGGGTCTGGTAGTTTGTGCAGGTTTACATTAAGTTGTAACCTGGAGCAGGAAGGAGAATTTAGCAGGATTCTCGCCTGCAGCTCTTCTTCCCTACCAGTTCTTACGGCTGACCCACTCTCTCCCTTCTTTATAAAATAGGGAAGGTGTTAAAACGGGTGTCAGGAAACTGTCATCCTTTTCTTACTGTGTGTCCTGGATCACCACCACAGCCAGCACCCAACCAATCCTGCAGCTTGCACCCCCATGCCCATAACTGAGGTCAGCTCGGCAGCCAGAGTTAGCTCTATAGAATGTCCATCGGCCCTCAGCCAGCTCCTCTGCGGGGCCCAGTGGCTTCTCATCTCTGAAGGAAATATCCTTTAAGTTGTCACGGCCCTGCTGGCTTCCTTCTTGTTCCCAGAAAAAGCTGGACTCCTTGGCCCCTTGGGAGTGGCTCTGTCCTCTCTGCCGCCATTTCCTACTTACTGCCAGAGATTGTGTCAGTTGTAACCAAGGTGGGTGGAAGGACCCCGGCCTCCACCTGACACCAGATGGGAAGTTGATTCCTTTGAGAAATGGTGCAGCATTGAAGGTTGCATGTTGATCTTGGTTGTTGGCAGAACAGATGTTCCTGGTGGCAGGAGCTTGTGAATGGGACCCTTGCTATTGGTCTCATACATAGTCGTCATCCTGGCCACTATGAGTTCATTGTGCCCATGAGTCCATAATGCCAGCAGAGGAGAACATCAGTGACCCTTGCTCCAGGCACAGTAGGGTCTGCCCAGAGCCTCAGGAGTCACCTTTCCCACCACAGATACTTGGGAGTACCTTAGGGTCTTTCTGTTCACAGGGCCCTAGTGGCAGGGCACTGGTGCTGCAGCGGGGACATGCTGCAGAGCCTTTTCCTGGACCACCTTCTGTGTCACATGGTAAATAGCCTGAAACAGTACCGGGGTCCCTCAGTGTCTGTGGGGACTTGGTTTCAGGAAACCCGTGAATACTCAGATATCAAGTTCCTTATATAAGATGGTGTAGTGTTTGCGTATAACCGCCCCCCCCCCCATCCTCCCACATACTTCAAATCTTCTCTGGATTACTTAGAATACCTGGGCAATGTAAGTGCTGTCAGTAATTGCTGTTCTGTATTGTTTGGGGAGTGATGACAAGGAAAGTGTCTTCACATGTTCAGAACAGTGGCAGTTAAACATTTTTCTTGTGTGATTTGTTGGATCCATGAATGTGGGGAGAACTGCTTCCTGGGGTGCAGAGCCTGAGGAGGGCTGCTCTGCTCAGATGGTGGGGAGTGGAGGCCATAACTCCGTGTTTTTCTTTTGGAGGAAAGAATGTCCCAGGCCATTAGATCCCTATGAATGTCATGGCAGAGTCCTAAAGTTCAACATGGTTTATTTACTGCTTCTTGGAACGTGTGTTATTTTACAGAGACCATCACCAATCCTGCCAGGTATGTGCACCTTATGCAACCAGCAAGATGTCATTGCATGTCATCCCAGCTACTCAGGAAGCCAAGGTGGGAACATTGTGAGTTCAAGGTCAACCTGGGCCACTTAGGGAGATCTCATCTCAGAAAAAAAAATGTTACCTCTTGTACACTTGTATATTAATCTACTGTGATGTTCTTTGGAATATAGACCATAATATTTTAGGGATTTGAGAGTTAAGATAGCCATAACAAGACTCAATACTGTAAGTGTATGCAGACATCCTTCTCAGAGGAAGGAGAAATCCTTTGGGTTGTTTTCCTAATAGGACTGGGAAAGAAGGCCTTCACGAAAATCAAAGTTGCGAACCCCATCCCTGGAGTGCCACTAAGGGCTTGAAACAACACACCCACGATTGGGAGAAGACTGTCAATCTTGAGGAAAAAACAGCCACAAACAGAAGAGAACATACTAGATTCAGCATGCATGGCCTCACCCATGTGCACGAGATCAGTCACATGCATACTCTCGGGAAGGGTAGAGATTGGAAAGGGGCAGGAGACACTTTTAGACTCTGCTAATGATCTCTTTATTTGGGTATTGGTATTGTAAGTGCTTGGTTTGAAATAGTTCAATAATCTGGATTTTATTCAGTCTTTTTGTAGGTAGACTGCACTGATAAAATCTATTAAAATGGGATCTCCTTATTATAAAATAATCATCAGGCATTCCCTTGCTTGAAACCATTCAGTGGTTTTATTATACTTTTATTATACTTGTAATATACTAGAGGAATATATAAGTACGTTGGACAGGTCTCACCTTCTTAGCAGGACATGGCCCAGGCAGGGCAGTAGGAGCAGAGGTCAGTTCGTGGAACAAGATCCTGGGGTTGGAATCCCATTCTACATGTACTACGTAGCCAAGCTGCTTAGCCTCTCTGTGCCTCCATTTTTCCAACTGTGAAGTCAGTCCTCAGAGTTATTTTGGCTCAAGTGAGATCATACATGGAGTGCTGAGAATCTGTCATTTCATAGTAAATGTTCCTTTTATTTCCTTGAACACATGGAGATTTTTTCCCCTACAAAGGACATTTTATTCTCTATTTCCTTTCCTTGAAATCATTTCACCCCATTTTAAGAAATTAAAAAAAAAATCTTAAGAGTGGTTTCCTTTTGATCAATAGTTGGTAGGAGCTCAGCACCTCACCCCGGGTCACCTGGATTGTGAGTGGCGGAGTCTAAACCTGAGCTCTCCTCATCGATATTTTAGTCTAGGGCTCTTCCTGTGGTAACCTGTTCTTTCCTTGAAGAAAGACAAGTCTAAGTTATTTTTGTGCATCTTCTTGTGGCACAAAAAGCACAGGAAAGGTTTTGATGAATTGAATTGTTTTCTTGAACTGACGCAGTTCCTGAGTGAGCGTTCAGTTTGGTTTAGGAGACAATACATAAACACTCAAAGTAAAATAACAAATGTATGTTTCAATGCTGTAGAAGAAGAGCTTTCACACAGCATGATTAATTGCCCAGTGATCAATGCAGACACTGTTCAAGTTCAGAGAAATGAGAGTAGTGCTTGGGCTGGGCTGCTGCTCAGAAAGGACCCCTGGAGGGCGGGCCCTCTGCTGCATGGGCTGGGGGGGGATTTGGCAGGGCGCCCGGGAGAGATGGCTTCCAGGCTGCAGAGCAGCATGAACCTAATAAACCCAGGGGTGTTGAGGGGACAGCGCAGGAACCAGTGTGGCTGGAGCCTAATTTTACCCAGGAGAGTGAATGGGAGATTTGGTTGGGAAGCAGAGGGAAGTTGAGTCCCGAGAAAGACAGGTGCTGGAAAAAGAAGTTTAACTTTATGCTGACTTATAATTTCTTTAAAAAAAATTGTGTTTTTTTGTGGCACTGGGGATTGCATTCAGGGCCTTGTGCAGGCTAGTCTAGCACCCTACTGCTGAGTCACATCCCCAGCCCAATTTGTTTTCCTTTTTGTAAACGATTTTATTGACACATAATCCAAAGACAAAACACTTGCATGTGTTTAACGTATATCATTTGAAGAGTTTGGGAATGCGCCTGTGTCCAGGACACAACCACCATGATCAAGGTAATAAGCAGACCATCACCTCCAAATTTTCCCGTAGCTCCATTGTGTTTTGGGGAGGGGGTAAGAGTGCTTCTCATGAGATCTATTCATCTAACAGATTTCTAGTTGTTTGGAGGACACATGTATTAAATTGAGCACCAGGTTGTGTAGCAGATCTCTAGACTTGTTTATCTTGAAACAAACTCCTTTCTCTCTTCCCCCAGCTCAGGACATCTGCCATCTAGTCCCTGCTACAGTGACTGGACTACTTTAGGTACCTTATATATAAGTGGAAAGCCTTCTTGACATTGGCCTTGGCAATCATTTTTTGGATATGCCACCAAAAAACAGGCAGTAAAAGCAGAACTAGACAGGTGAGACTACATCCAATGAAAACACTTTTGCACAGCAAAGGAAACAATTGTGGGAGTGAAATGGAAACCGAGGAGTGGGGGAAAATATTTGCAAACAATATATCTGACAAGGGATGAAGATCCAAAATATATTAGAAACTTCTTTTTACATACTAAGAAAATGACAGCACACAAAACTCTAAATAGCCAGCTTGGAACAAAAATGGGCAAAGGACTTGAATAGACTTTGCTTCTAGAAGACATAGGAATGGCCACCAGGTTTATGGAGAGATCCTCAGAGCACTGCAAAGACATGCATAAGACAGCAAGGGTGACAGCAGATGAGTGCATTCCAGGTGCCAAAAGCAGAGTGCTTCCGTACAGCATAGCCATGAAGAAAACTGAGTTTGGGGCCTGGTTACTTGGCTTAGATCCTAGGTCCACCACTTAACACCCTCAGCTGCTGCCTTCTGAATCCAATTGCTGTGGTTTTGCTAAGGGCACATTTTCCATGAGCCTCTCCCAGCCTATAATAAGGAGGAATTCTGCAGGTGTATTCATAGGAGGCGCTGCCGTTCCCCTGCATGCTGCTGGTTGTAGAGCTCCATTGCTGGCCTGTTTCTCAAACTGTACTGGAGAGGCAAACCGACCCTTGTACTCCCAGAATGATATCTGCCTGAGAGAATTAAAGAAGATTTAAGCATATGTAATATATACCAAATTTGTAATCAGAAACTGAGCATTATCAAGCCCCGAATGATCTAGAGATTTGGTGCAATCCCAATCAAAATGATAATTTATATGGAAATGCAAAGGACCTAGAATAAACTAAGCCACACCTGAACAGCGAGGAAGTGAAGGACTAGCACATTCCTCATTTAAAATCTCGAGCAGTTAAGAAGCATGACATTGCACAAGGATAATGGACTATACCAATGGAAAAGCAGAGTGCCTAGAAACATCCACACCCGCGCTGTTGCCTGGATTCACTGAAGGCATCCCAGCATGCCAGTGCACAAAAGGGTTGTTTCTCAATAAATGCTGCTGGGTCAACTGGATGTCCACCCGGAAAGCCGAAACCTTGGCTGTAGGTGTGAAGGTAATATGGAACATCCTATCTAAGAGGCAGAATGTTAAAGCTTTTAGAATAAAACAAGAGAATATCTTCATAGTCTTGGGTTTCTTGATACTGTTACAAAACAGGAAAGACCAAAGCAAAATCCTACCCAGAAACTAAACAACTCTTTCATATACACATAGGTACATTTGTATACAGTTATTTATGTATGTACTACAGATGATTTAACTTATGTGTTTTTCCTCAGTCACTCCTGGGGTTTGGGCTTCAGCACATGGTTGTTTGGAGGACACAGTTCAGCCCATCACAGATTCCTAACCATATCTCACTCACCCATCAGGCCTCTGAGTGGCCCATACTGGGCAAAGTTGAAATGCCAAGTCTAGAAATTAGATAAGGCCTTGTGACGTGGTCTCTTGTGCTCATATGATGGTTTTGTAGGTACAAGGGGGCTAGCACCCCCTCATTGTCTGCCTGACTGTTTTGCCCCTGAGGATGCTGTGTTCAGCATCATCTTTGTCAGGGGCTACTCAAAATTCTCTGAGGGTCAAGCCCTAACTGGGAGCTACTTTAGTCTTGCCAGGAATGGGAGCCCATGGCCTAGGGTGGTCAAGATGGACCCCAGCACCAGCGATTTCATAAAACCTATGCTGTTGGTAAGCCACATTCTTTGATGCCCTCCTCCCTCAGTGCAGGCCCGCAGAGGACACCAGGGGCTTTCCTTTGAAATTCCAGGGCCTTTGCAGGTGCTGGGTCCTCTGGGCCTGCTCTTGAAGGCCTTCATGCTGGGTCTTCTCTCTCCATCTAAGCATCCATTCCCACTTGCACCTGCTTCCTGTGCTTGGTAACATCTTTCTCCACTGTCAGCAGTGACACTTCTGTGCTCTGTGTTCTAGGAGCAACTCTTGCTGTGACCTAGTGGCCAGGAAGGGGAGGGCGAGTCCTTGGAGCAGAGGTCTCTGCACAACCTTCCAGCATGGAGGAGGAGTGGGCCAAGTCTGCTTCGGAGGATTCAGAGGAAATCCTTGGGGGCATCCTCAGGTCAGGGTCCCAGGCTTTCCCAGAGAGCATTACAGACCTGACTTGCTTGGGCCTCCCACAGTCTTCCAAGGTCAGTCTCTCTACCTACTAAGTCCTGGACTTGGCCTTATTTATTCACACTCCAGTTGCAGGAGATGAGAGTGTCTTTGCTTCTAAAAGAGGCTTTCTGGCATTCACATCTGGCTGTCAGCTGCAGGTTTCTGCTCCCAGCTATTTTCTCTTTCTGAAAAACATCTGTGACACTCAACCAGCACCATCACCTACAGTTATCCTTACAGACAAGTCATAGCCTCAAACGAAGGCTGTCCCAGAGGCTGGCACATTCCCTCCACCTCATCTCCTTGTCTTGCTCGCACAATTCCTAGTAATTGGTACAGGCTGAGTCACAGAAGCAGACCCTGAGACAGAGTTTGGAGCTCACGGTGCTTACAAGGACACCATGTGTGAAAGGAAGGGCAGGGAGCAGGACCAGGAAGAGGAAAAGGGCCAAGTGCAATGGAGATTCAGCACACCTCAGCTGGCTGACCTGCTGGGCAGTTCTGGAGCAAGTAACGCTCAGAGTGTCCCAACTGGGCCAGGATGTTGGGACCTTAGTGCTTCTACTGCCTCAGCCACCTTGTTTGAGGCCAGGCCCTTCTGGGGACAGTCCATACCCAGTGACTCTGCAGCTGAGGTGGACACTGAAGGTGCTGAGTGTGGAGGCTTCCTGCTGACCACACTGCTTGATGCTGGGTGGGAAGGCCTCTGGGGAGGGGTCTGGTGTCTGTGTGGCCACAGTGGATAAGGTATGCATGATGTGTGTTGCATGTCGATGCGTGTTCAGGCACTCAGCCTTGTGTCCTACCGAATTGTCCCGGGCTTCTGGAGATGGTGCTTGCAGGAAAGGAGTGGAAGAGATGCATCAGCAGCCCCGTGAGCTCTGGGGTCCCTCTGCACCAGGGAATGCATATGGCAGGCAGGCGGGGAACTCAGGAAGAGATCTGCTGGCACCAAGTTCTTTCCTCCCTTCCCTCTTTTTTGAAAGGAAGGAGGTTGGGGGATGTATAGGCAGGAGCGCCCTGGTTGAAAAACTAGAGAAAACAAACGTCATTAACTTTGCAAGGTTTCCCCACCATCTACTCCCAGGCATCCCAGGGTAGTGGCTCCGTGACTGGCTGCATGTCCTGGGGCCCAGAAGAGAACAAAGCTCTTTGGAGAGCGGTGGGTTTGAATAATGCCTCATCTGAATGCCAGTCTTGGCGGCCTGTGGGATAATTATCCACCACCTGAGCGCTGCTCTTCAGCCCCCAGGCTGGGGTGCACAGGGTTACCAGGCGCCTGGCAGCCAAGGAGGCCTCAGGCGTGAGCAGCCTGCATGTGGCTCTGGGGCCCCATGTGGCCAGTCCAGAGCTGCTGTCTGGAATTCAGCTTGAAAGCTTTTTTGGAAGCATTACTCAGGGATGGCCGGCACAGCTGCCAGCTCTTCCAGTCAGACTGGAGCCATGCCATGACTGGGGGCAGCTCAGATGTGGTGGGCACGAGGGCTGCAGCGACCAAAGGTGACGAGGACAGCAGTGTCATAAGAGCTACTGAGCATGCCAGGCCCTGGGCTGAGCTGTAAGCCTCTCTTTACAAAAGCTGTGAAAGATGGCTCTTAACCTCATTTTAAAATTTAAAAACAAAACAAAACATAAAACAGTTTATTGAACATTTACCGCGAAGTACAGTGCCAGCCCTTGAGATGGATTATGCTGTTCCACGCTCCCAGCTTCATGTTATGAAACTATCATGAACAAGATGAGGAAACAGAGGCTTAAAGGCAATAAGAAAATATCTATAATTGAGGTAGATTTTAGAGCCAAGTCTATGTGATTCTAAGCAACTGGCTAAAATAGTGGTGTGGCAAAAGATGCCACCCTAAAACCTGCTATCCCAGGGAAGAGCACCTGGCTGAGAATGGCAGGTTGATTTTGGCTTTAAAGCGGGGACTTGACTTAGCCAGTTAACACTTTGGGTTCACATTTCTGTACATTGTACCTGGGCTCAATAATGTCTACCCTGACACCAAGCAGCTGTCATGCAGAGAAAGAATGAAAATATGATGCCTTCCAGACATAGACCACCATGGCTCCAGGGTGGGATGTGACAGTGCCTAAGTCCTGGAGGGAAGCAAAAACCCAAGAAATTAGCATCCTGCGTTGGAATGTGGCTCAATGGAGGACTGACCCTGTCTTGACCTCTACTCCAGATCAGCCAATTGAACGGCACTTTTGTACATTAGTTTCCCCACCTAAAGATAGGGACCCATGGCATAGGGAGTGAAGTCACCGGTCTAAGGAGCTTCTTCACTGACCAGCACACAAAGCCTGCATTGTTACTAAGTGCGTGCAAACATGTTAGGCATCAGGGTGTTCGTGACTGTCTAAATGAGAACGGTGACAGTGACGATGGTGAAGATGGTGAAGAATATGGATAGAACAAGAGACTCATATGCTGCTGCTGCTGACAGTGAGGATGATAATGAAGCACGACACCTTTGCTAAGGAGAGACATCACCATACACCAGGAGCACATTATGCAGTGGAGTAGCTATGATCCCATAGAATAGTCACACTCTGGTTTGGGTAGTGTCCTGGTGGAGAGACTGAAGCACAAAGAGGCCAAATGGCTTGTCCATGGTGGTCACAACCTATGTTCTTCCTCAGAGAGCAGTAAGAGAGCCCTGGCTACGCCCAGGAGGTGAGGGGTGCAGGCTGGCAGAAGCAGCTAGCCCTTCGTGGAAGACAGCAGCCTTTGTCAGCTGTGTGGTCCAGAGAGTCAGTGGTCTTTAGGGAGTAATCCAGTGGCTGGTCCCAGCAGAGATGCTCCTGCAGAAAGCAGAAGCAGCTTAGAAGACACAAAGGAGGTTAGGAAGGGACCTGATCAGGTGAAGGTCAAGGTCCCTGGGCTTCTTGTTTTCTGGAATTCTGTGATAACGTTTTAATGTCTTCAACTGAAATTCCTGTACTTTTTGCAATAAGCAAGATTGGGGTTAACCTGCTATCAGGTAGAAGCAACCATTTGCGTGTTCTCTCTGGGAGAATGTGAGATTTACAAAGTCAAATCTGATTAAGGTGCACAGATTTTTCTCAAGGAAACAGCGATTATGCATCACAATGAAAAGAGAGCACAGCCCAGAAAGGAGAATTCACTAATTGTTCTTTGCAGCTGGGGGCATCAGGCCCCTTTTGGTACCAAGCTTATTGTCTGTGTGTATAAATTTTCCAAATTCTCCCCCAGTGGCCTGGTAGCAGAAGAATAAATAAGAACACTTTTTTTTTCCCCTATAACCTTTTGAAATGAAAAGGAATCCCAGTTCTCCTCTGAATTTGGCTTAGCAAAGACTCCTGTCTAACACATTTGTTGCTCTAGGGTGTCCCCAGGGAACCAGGTTTACTTAGGAGGAATTCATTGTCTTGAAAGAGCAGGAACAGGGACATCGGCTTGTTGGGAAATAGCTGTCAAATCAATTATGCCATGATCAGATTAGCAGCGTCAGAATTCTGTATCTCTCACCAGGTCAGCATTTCCAGGCCCATTGATTTCACAGGGAGAAGGGGAAGGAGAGACTCTGCCAAGTTTTGGGTCACCCCTTCCCTCCCTCCACAGAGCTTGGACGTGTAGAGCCAGCCAGGCTCAGGAGCCTCAGACAGACACTGCTTGGGAAGAGGCTGAGCCTCACCTCTCAGGTCCTTCCTGCCCACCCCAGGAAATAGCCCCCTGCTAAAGGATCCTGCTTTTTTGAATACTGACCTTCTGCCTTGGTTGGTCTGAGATCTGTGATGACAACCCAGTTCTCCAAACTCCTTCCCATCAGTTTTCCATTCCAAAGGGACCTGTGAGGCAGGACTGATCTCTCCCCTTAATGGTCCCCACTTCCCCCCGGTCCCAACTCCCATCCCTCTCCTGCCTCAATGGCCTGGGCCTGAGCCCGAGCCCTTTAAAAGCCTGGCTCCTCAAACTCCAGACCTTACCTCCGATATCCTGTGCTTGGAGACATCTTGTCTTGTTCACCTAATCCCAAAATGCCCATCCCATTTCTCTCTGGTTATGACTCTTTCACAGTCATGGCACCAAGGACACTCAGCAGTGACATCATGACTTGGTGACAGACTTGGGTTTGATATCTTCACCTCCAGGAGATTCCAAGCACCCAAAGCAGAAGTCACATTCATCTTTCTGCCCTTCTCTCTTCTGTGGCCTCCAGGCCTGACTGGCTCTGGAGCTGGGCTAAGTTGTATGTTGCTGGGCCTCAGTTTCCTTTCACAGAAGAAGCACAATAGTGCCCGCCTCTCCAGCTGTGGTGTGGACTCTGTTGAGTGGACAAGAGAAGCTTTGAAGCTGGTTTTACATAAAGTCTAAAAGCCATGTTGATCTCTGTGGTCACCATCTTTCATGCAGCAAGCAGGGCGACAATATTGTGCAGCACAGGCCAAGGAACAGGAATGAGTCAAGAGAAAGCAACGACCAAGTCCCTATCAACAAAGTCAGCCTTCATTGCTCCTGTCTGTCTCCTTTGAGGAAACGAGGTGTTTGAAAGGGCCCACACATAGGGAAGATGGAGATAGGGTCAAACTCATGTCTTCTGCTTAGTTTTTGACATTGGGCCATTGCTCCTTTAACTTCTGGGAGCCTTTATTTTCATATGAGAAATGGGGACAGGAAAAAGAAGCTCAGAGACATGAAATAATTTTTTATAAGGTCCCCCAAGTCAGTTTGTGGAGGCGGAAAAGAAGAATTTGCAGAAGGCCCTTTTCAGTGCTCTGTGCCATGATCTACTACAGTTCACTTCTGATTTCTGTTAAAAGAGGGATCATTTCCAAGTGCATGTCACAAGTTCAAGTACACTAAGGGGTCAGTTTAGTCACTAATCTGAGAGAAGAAGCCCTGAGTAGAGAGAGGTCTACTCATGTCAAGTGATGCCCAGAGTTGGGGGTGCTGTGGCAAATGTTCTGTGCCCATCCTATGGAGCCTTGGCTCCACCCATGGTGGCCAAGTGGGCAGGTGCAAAGAGGGTCACCAGAAAGTCTTACTCCTAAGGCAAGCTTGACATATGGATTCTTATGACACATTTTCACCGTTCAGTAGTGGTATCTAAATCAATTTATTTTTAAATACCCAGGATGAATGCAATCTAGTCTGGGAGGTCAGTTTGACCTCCAGGCCACTTTTCCCTGCTGCCCTAGAGAAGAGGTTCTTAGCCTTGGCTAAGGGGTCAGCCTTGGGATCAGCCTTGGGGCCAGCACATCTCATGATCCACTCTACTGTGGGAAGGGCTTGTCTGCTGTCACCTATCTGGGAGGCTGTAAGCAGGTATGTGCCCACAGGTGTGCCTCTCTGTCCTGGATGCGGTGCACAGACTGAAATGCAGGTCACATGGCTGGCTCCCTGCTGGCTTTCCCCTGCTCTGATGGTTTATTCTAATGACATCAAGGGAAATACCAAAGATGTCTTCCACTCACTGAAGGAGTCAGGACTTGGCACATGTTACCATAATACATTTGCACACCACCCCAAGAGTCAAACGGCATCACCTTCAGTTTCCAAAGGAGTTCGTCATTGACTTGGGCCTGCACATAAAGCCAACCCATCAGAGAACAAGCTGGGCCATTTCCCCTCCACTGGTCAGGGGGATGGTGTTTTGCTGCAGGTGTGAGCTGAGGGAGGCACCTGTGGAGCTGCCTGCTCAAGCTGCTGGCCTGTGCCCTGCCCTATCCCATTCATGATCACTCGCAGATGTAATCTTTCACTTAACCGCATGACTTGATGGGTCTCATGACAGTCTGCTCTGGAGGCCTCTCATCTCAGGTCTCATGGATGGGCACTTCTCCACCAGGGCTCGGTCACATGCCAGGGCTGTTTCATGTGATCTTTCACTAGACTGCAAGACCTCGTGGTATACACCTGGGGCCTGTAGCCTAATTTTCACAGGAGTCCACCACATACTCACCATAGCACCTCTCCCACTGCAGTTCCCTTTGACATAATAAGGTCTTCCAGGCCAGATGGCCCAAGGCTCTTAGACTGCTCTGACCAACTCCATGCTGACCCTCTACTGCAGCACTCTAAGCACATGGCTTCCTGTAGTGTGCACAGGTGTGACACCTGCTGTTTGCAGCACCTGAACAAGCCTCTCAGGTGCTGTGCCTCCTCTTTAGTGGTAGGAGGTACAAGGTACAATACTTTCATTTGGAGGAGAATCCTGGCATGCCCAAGACCACTGCATGGATGCGGAGTCCCCTGGATCTGCACGAGGTTTACCTCCTTCCCTCCAGAGCACATTCGTTTTACCAAGGCCTCAGCGCACCTGCCCTTCTTGATCAGCTCCTGCACTGAATGTGATGGCCTCCTCAGAGTGGAGGACACTCTGCAGCCTGCAGGCCAGGCAGGCCGTGCCCCTGGATGGTGCTAACATTGTGAGAACATGTCTCCTGCATCTTGCACCCTGGAGTCAGGTCTTAGATCTGGCAGCTGCTTCTGTGTGTTAAACAGAGAAGCCCTGTGTGTGTGTGCTGGGTGCAGGGGTGGGGAGGGTCAGTCCCGCCGGCCTGGGCTGGTTGGGTAACACCGTCTTCCTCAGGAGATCAGAACTCTGAAGCCCAGGCAAAGAAGCAGGGAGAAGCCCGATCAGTTGTGAGTGATGTGTGGCTTTTCGTCCGCCATACACTTCTGTTTCATCTTTTATTTGGCTCAGAAGAGGAGATGCAGAAGGATGTGATGCCATACAGCAGGCTGCTCTTGAAATCCAGCTCATTCATGGTGTGGACTTTTTCAGGTGGTCATGAGTTCAAGACATGGGCTGTTTAAAGGGTGAATGTGGCAGATGCCACAGTGGGATCATTTTAGAGCAGCCACACACCCTGATAGTGACTTAAACATGCAAGTGAACCCCGTCCCCAAGGTTCATGATCTGTTTAGGACTTATGGCTTGACAGTACCAAGATGGGGTAAACTGAGCCCAAACCCAGAACTAACCTGGGGCCAGGTTTAGTTTTTATTCTTTCTTTGCTACATCATTGAATACCTCAAAACCTAAGTGGCTTCCAGCAGAAATATCTGTATTTCTCACTCACAGGTCCACAGGCTGCAGGGGGTTCTGCTTCTGGCTGTGGTCTGGTCCAGATTTGCTCTAGTGTCTCTGTTGGCCTTGGCCAGCAGCTGCCCATGGTGTCTTGGGGTGAGTGGCAGGAAGGTGAGAGGGGCAAATGAAAACTTGTGTTGGAGAGACCCCTCAACTCCTCCAGGTGAAACGGACCCACTGCCCTCCCCACAGCCAACATCAAGGCCCCATGCAGGGACAGTGCTCTGCCCACTGGATGGTAGTGGCCAGTCCCACGGCCAAGAGTGTGGATGCAGCCCTCTGATGGGGACAATCAGAGGCACTGGCCTGACTCCCCTGTATCCTAGAGTTCAATATAATATACCAGCTCTGGGAGACTTAGGGTCCCCTTGTGGCCCCCCATTCCTGCACTCCTCGCATGGTTGTAACCCCTTTTCACTGTTCTGGAGACTCTTGGAGGCAGAAGCTGGTATGTGAATGTTGTTTGCCTGGCCCCAGAGCCCAGCCCACCCTCAGGAGAGGCCAGTGTCAACTGCCCGGCCATCACGCCCTCACACCAGCTGCTGAGTTTGTCTTCCTGTTGCTTCCTCCAAACTGCAACATTATTCCTCTTGTTTGCACATATTCTGAATCACCTACTTGAAATAAAATTTTTCTTGCTCACATCTAGGCATCCTTTTGTGCTACTGTACAGAGAAGCAGGAGCACCTGCCTCAGAGCATGCTATGGTGCTAAATAAATGCCAGCCCAGCACAACGATGGTGATGGCATTGGCATGCACATAGGGCCTGAATGTGGGTGGGCAACCTACATCACCTCTCTAAGTCTCTATTTCCTCATCAGTAAAATGGAGACAATAGCTCCTAATTCACAAAAATTATCCTGAGGATACAGAGAGCAGCAGATTTGGAAGGACTCCCGCAGATCATCATGTGGAAGGCAATTCCATGAGGTCTTAATGATATTGGATAACTGTCCCTATTTGTGTTTTAGACTGAAACAATAAACTGTGGTTTGTTGATCTGTGGTGAGAAGTGGGGTATTTGTTTTGTTTTTTTATTGACACAGCTGCTAGTGACAGTCTGCCCCAGGCCAGCACTGCCAAAGGATGTGATGAGGTTTGCTGGTTTCTGCTGCCAGCTTAGAGCCTGCAGTCTGTCCATTCGTTCCGCCTGTGCTGCCAGGCTCCCGTCAGGTCACTGGGGTCCTCGTGTGGATGATTGCAAAAACAGCTGCACATCCTGCCCTTCTTTGTATCTGTGGCTTCACAGCGTGATGTTGCACAGAAATCTGGGTTGGCTGTGGGACTTATTCTGACCAGAAAGAGAGAGAGCTCCTGCAGGTCAGATTCCTCTCTTGTAACACTGCTGCCATGTGACAAGCTAGAGTTAGGTGCTGGATGGAGAGACCCATGCCGTCCAATCTCCCTTACTGCACACCCGGCATCCAGCTTCTCCCCATTGCAGAGGTGCTAGCTGGTTGGCAGCTGGGCACATGAGTGAGCCCAGCCAGAGCAGAAGAACAGCCTGGCTGAGCCCAGCCAAACCACATGTGCCGAGTCATGAGCTAACCCAGCAGGTATTTTGGGCCACATGGTTTGGGATTATCATATAGTGAATGCTGCTGATACACTAGGCATATCTGGTCTACACCATATACCATCTGTCTGGAGGTGACACACACCTCGACAGGTGTGTGACATGCTGATAAATGCAGAAGGGGACTGTGTCAGGTCTCCAAGATCACCCTCAGGTTTGCCAGCTTATAGGAGGACTCAGTTCTCAAAGTCTTTGTACTTGTGGTTAATTTATGAAAGCGAGAAGGTCGCAGATTATAACTTGCTGATGAACAAGGCATGTTGGAGGAGCCCAAGGGGGAGCAGCATGAGCTCCCAGCTGTCTTCTTCAATGGAACTGCGGAGTGCTCAGTCCCCCCCAGCAATGACTTGTGACAACAGGATGAACTGTCAATCAAGCTGGCTCCCCTGAGCCTGGTGTTCAGGATTTTTATTGGGTGCCAGCCTTGGAGGTGGCAGTGCTTTCGAGTCTGACTTAAGCTACTTGGCACCTTGTCAGGTCAGACTGACCCGTGCACCCAAAGCCTCAGGCACAGGTCATCCACAGCAGATGCCCTTGCTAGCCCAGCCTGTGTGGCGTGGCCCAAGCTTAAGGCATGCAACACACTCTTCTCAGGCAGGTGCTCAGAGGGCTTGCTGGTCTAAGGCAGAGCCTGAAGGTCTGCCAGGCCCACAGGTGGGGACGTGTCTTGGTTAGTGACAAGCACTCCACTGGCAGGAGTGACTGCACAGAGGCACTGCGCACAGCTCAGAAGGCAGGCGCGTGCTCGTTTAGGAGCTGCACGTGAATGTCATAGTAACCTCTGGGCTCAGGACAGCCTTGGGCACAGGTCTCAGGCCATATTTCCTCTCCCCTTGGCCTCAGTTTCCTCCAGAGAAGAGTGAGATGAAAGTCACCCCCATGACTTCACGTGGGCTCACGGTGCTACAACTCTTCACACTTGAAGGAGGCGTTGATTGATGTGAGCCCAGATTCCTGAGAGTGCCCATTCAATGTCATAGATTGAATTTCCTTTGTTATTACTCCAATGACCTTGTCTTCTGGTTCACTCAAAATGGAGATACAATCTAATTTCAATCCCTAGATAACTGGAGTTAATGCCCATGTGGAAGAATGACCCAGTACCATAAATCCCTCTGCAGCTTGGCCACCCCTTCCAGGCGGGACAGGTGATCATCAGGTTCATCTGTTCACTTTTTTATTCGTCCAACATACATTTAGCCTCTCCATGTGCTGGACACAGGGCTAGGTGCCAGGAGCATGTAAATGAAGGGACATGATTCTAAGCATCACTCGTGGGCTAGAGGGGGAGAGTAACAAGTGGGCAGCCATATGCAGGGGAGGTCGGGAGCTTGATATTGTGTAGAGCCCAGATGAGCTACCACCCACAGAGGACAGCAGAGAAGACTTAGAGGAGCAAATTGAGTGTGAGGTTGCACAAGGGCTAGAGGGAGGCAGCGGGGAAGGGAGCAGCACCTGGAGGCTGAGGGCACTGACAACAGCACCCCACAGACTAAAAGCAACTGGGGTGCTGACCCAGCACTCCCTCGGCACCCCTAGTGTGATCCTGGCAAGACCCCAGGTCACTGGTGTTCTCTCTTTCCGACAGAACAACAGACTCGGTTCAGCCATGTTAGAAGCAGACAGCTAACATAAGTTCAATGTGGAACTTGATGGGAAATCTCTGGACCTCCAGCTGAGAGTCAGGTAGGGAAGCACTTCCAGGAGACCAGAGCTGGGAGGGAAGGAGCGGAACAAGGCGAGTCGGCAGGGTGGTTTCTGCAAGGCTGATGGCTGCGAGGGATGAGGATGGAGGCAGACCCTGTGGTCCAGGAGGAGGGACTTGGGGGACGCCACTGTGCGGGCCTGCATGGGTCATGGTGTAGGAGACAGAGGGGTTCCTGGGTTCTGGTCACAGCTTGAGATGGGTTGGCTCTCTGGATTCCAGAAAGTCCCCAGAGCTCTTCAGGCCTCCCTCTCATTGATAAAGGAGGCTTCCTCGGATCTCCAGTTGTTGAGGTTTAATCCAGCTGAAGTATGTTAAGCAGGGGAGGGGGCAGCTGAGCTGATGAGCGAATGAATCAACACTTGGAGAACCTTGAAGGGGGAAGGATGGAGGAATAGAGCCCTGGGCCATGCACTAGAGACCTGCTGCAAGCCTCCTGTGGAAAGTACATCCTTTAGCATTCTGATCCTTTACAAAATTTTAGCTGCATAATGAAGATACCAAGTAGTGGAGTTAGGGAGCAAATTGAGGTATCGTGGTCTTTGGTCAAGAGGCTTGCATTTCTTTTTTGTTGTGAAATGTTATTAGTGCATTCTAGTTACAGCCCCAGTATTCTGTTTCCCTCTCCTTCTCCCTCCCCCAGCCTCTTCCTCTATTGTTCATTTATTTTAATTGGTGCTTCATCCTATATGAAGGTGGAATGCAGGGTGATCAGTTCATACATGACGTACCATCATTCCCCCGAGTCCCCTGCCGCTCCTCTGCTGACCTCCCTTCTGTTTGAGGCTTCCATTTCTACTGGGCTCAGAAAAAGCTCGTGGAATTCACCTCTCAGGCTCACTGGGAGAAGCAGCAGTATAACACACGTAAAGCACACAGCCAGGTGGAATCCACAGGTTTAAAGTCCTCTGAAGACTTAACACTTTCCAGAGAAGAGCTCAGGTGATTCTCACAGGTTCCCTTTGGTGTGTGTCAATCACATTTTCATGGGAGAAAAAACAGGGACAGATAAAAATGTTTCCTTAGGGTCAGGAATACCAAGAGTCCACCTTTGTTTAGTTGAGCCTGCCTCCATCTTTTATTCTAGGCGCTCCTGGCAGAGCATGTGTCATCATCTCAGGCACTTCATCCTCTGGGGTTGTGGATTTTGGTCATTTCTCCTGGGGAGGTCTCCATGACATCCCGAAAGGAGTTAAGCAATTTGTCAAAATTCACAGATGAAATGGGGCATCCAGGGCTGGAATTCACATCTCCTTCCTTATATTCAGTGCTCTTTTAATTACATAGCCAGGAAAAATCTTAAGTCTTGGAAGTGAGCAAAGTCCTGGGCTTTCTTTTAACTGGACTCGGCGGTATTTAGAAAACCCTGTGGGGTTATTTGATTTCATAGGCATCTGACCCCCTCCAGCATCTTTCACTGTTATTTTTCAATGTTCTAAGACACAAAAACTTGAGGGAAGAAAAAACAACCACCACCAACCACTGCTTCTCTATGGAGATGGATTTCATCTGGTGGAGAGAACAGTTGATCCCCCCATCAAAGGGAATAGTCTACTTCAAATAGTACATTTTGCTAGCATGGCCAATTTTATCTATTAGCAAATTCATTTCAGAATTCGCGATTCCAGATTATATGATTCTTCACATTTTTTGAAAAATTAACATCTTACTGGTTCCATCATTAATTAATGAATTTATTAAAATCTTTGACATGTGTTCATTACATATAAAGTCATAATTTTGTTATTTTGAAGTAAATAAATGTATACTTGAAATAGGGAAGCCATGTCTAAGAGATTTATATGTATATATGTATAAATATATTTGTTTCATTAAATGTCTTTGGTTTATATATATGCTTCTCCAAATGCTAAACACACAGCTTTACCATTTTTTGTTCTAATATTGTACATTTTAATGTTTAAGTGGTATTGTCCTAAACAACAAAAACCCTGCCATTTTATATTTGGGCAACAATGAAAAAAAATTCATTATGTCTTTTAATATCAATTTTTATAACCAAAATTATGTACTGCTGTTCTGTGTGTGTGTTTGTGTCTGTGTGTATAGAGCCTGGGTATACATATGTGTACATGTTTGATTTCATGACATCCAGCTCTAGGTGCCCCAGAGCCACTACCCACAGGCCCTTTACCTAGTGGTTACTTGGAAACACCTGCAGATAGCCGTGTCCTACCAGCCTCGTTTATTTTCACCAGAGACCTCACAGTGACTCTCCCTATGGTGGGTCAGGAGCTGCTCTTGATGTGCAGGTGTTATCCATTGGGACTGACCATCTAACCCAGCTGCCCCCGGGGAAAACAATTAAATGTAACTAACTGTGGTCCAGTTAAAACTGAGGACAGTCACTAGGCAGGGGACACAGGGAGAGCAGAACATTTGTTGGGATTCTGTCCTCTGCCTGTTCTTGTTCACCTCCACCCAGCAGGTAAGGATTTGAGGATCTGTGTTGACACAAGCTTCTGTATCCTCTGGACTATCAAGGGCAGGGATCCTCAGATGCTAGGGCACAGAGTGCTGGCAGGGTGCGTCCAGCGGTATATGAGGGAATTAGAAGTGGAAGGAAAACCCCTTTCACTGCACAACCCCGGGGGCCAGTCCCTGAGACGGGCCCCTGTGCTGTGTCATCTCAGTCATTCCTCCCCACATGGGATGAGAAGCCTGGTCCCTGCCACCAAGATGATCTGTATCCATAAAGTGCTGAATGGTCAGAAGGAAGTCCTCCTGGGGTAGCTACTGAGTGACATCACATCAGAACACCCATGAAATTGAGGAAGTGAATGAAGTCACCACGTGAGAATCACTACAGCATGATTTGTGTTTTATAAAACACTAACAGGGCTGGGGATGTGGCTCAAGTGGTAATGCGCTCGCCTGGCATGCGCAGGGCGCTGGGTTCGATCCTCAGCACCACATAAAGATGTGTCCACTGAAAACTGAAAAATAAATATTAAAAAAATTCTCTTCTCTTAAAAAAAAAAAAAAAAAAACAAAACCACCAACAAACACTAACAAATGTAAACACTCCTCCTCCTCTTCTCCAGATCCTGTCCCAGAAGGGAGAAAAGGCAGGCTTAATCTGCCACCTTCATGTCATTTCCTTTCCCCTCTGGTCAAGCCTGGTGGCGGGATGTGTTGGCTGTCTGGACTCCGAAAGTCCCCAGAGCTCTTCAGGCCTTGGTCTCATTTCAGAAGAAGTTTTAAGAGCTAAATGCTCCAAACTCAGTTAATGAAATAGATTTAAAAAAAAAAAAAAAAAGACCACCTAGATGTTTTAGACACAGATTTCAAGAAAATAGCCTAGCTTGTAAGGTTATTGCTGGGCACTAAAATCCTTTTTCCTATGTGAAAGCTGATAATCATCCTTTAGAACTCTGTGCTCCTTCTGCTAATGTGACAGAGAAGGTCACACTCAGGGACAAGAGAAAAACATTAGCAAGACTAGAGGAGACCCTTGGTTACACACACACACACACGCACGCACATGCACACAGCATTTCTTTAGTTCAAGTACAACTATCACAGCACCTGTGCCGAGGCAGGCATGAGATTTGAAATCGAGAACAGAAGAGCAGACCCTCAGAGAGACCATCTCTCATGCATCTCAGTGTCCTGAAAACAAGGTAATAAGTGGAAGGACACGCAGTGAACATCATGGCAAACTCTCTGGGAGCAGAGAAGACTCCTTACCATGCTTGGGAGGTCACACCTCAAAGAAGCCGGCACATGAGCCAAGTGAGACCTGAAAAAACAAATCGTTCACTCGTCAAATACAGGCCTGTGTGTCCCAGCCAGTGCCCAGTGTGTCCCAGGGTTAGAAAACACCATGAGCAAATATCAAGAAGGGAAGCAGGCAGTATTCCTTACCACAAACATGAACCCCAAAGTCATTACACAGAGTGCAGAGGGGAGGCGGTGGGGGGGGTGGAGAGTAGAGATGAGGGGGGACGGTAAGCACCTTTGTGCTGGGGAGGACTGGATCATCCAATGGACGTTTCTGGGTTTGCCGTTATATCCAGCACAGTGGACGCCATCATTTAGCCCTTCTCCAAAAGGACATGGTTTAAAGGCAGAGAAGGTCTGAGATGCTACAAACCACAACGACAAACTGAGCAGGCATTATGATCAAGAGATTTCTAGGAGAGGGAGATCAGATGGTAAAATGGTAACTGAAGTTGAGGCTTGTTTAGAAGGACACCAAATAGAATAACCAAAAAGATATGGCTTTGGGAAGTCATTAAAAAAGGGAGATTCAACTCCAGGATATATATAGAACTCAAAAAACTAACAACAACAAAAACCCAAATAACCCAATTAATTAATGGGCTAAGGAACCAAACAGACACTTCACGGAAGAAATACAAATGATCAAATATATGAGAAAATATTCAACATCTCTAGCCATTAGAGAAATACAAATCAAAACTACACTGAAATTCCATCTCACTCCAGTCAGAATGAAGATTAGAGAATACAAGCAACAATGTTGGCAAGGATATGGGGGAAAAGGTACATTCATACCCTGCTGGTGGGACTGCAAATTGGTACACCGAATCCCACCCCTATGGGAAACAGTGTGGGGATTCCTCAGAAAACTCAGAAGGGAACAAACATTTGATGCAGTTATCCCACTCCTTGGTTTATACCGAAAGGACTTAAAATCAGCACTACGGGGACACAGCCACATCAATATTTATAGCAGCACAATTCATAAAAGCTAACCTATGGAATGAACCTAGATGCCCTTCAACATATGAATGAATAAAGAAAATGTGGTACACACAGTGGAATATTACTCAGCCTTATAGAATGAAATGATGGCATTTGCCAGTAAATGAATAGAACTGGAGACTAATCATGCTAAGTGAAATAAGCCAATCCCAAAGAACCAAAGGCTGAATGTTCTCTCTGACATGCAGATGTTAACTCACAATACGGGGAACTAGGGAAGGATAGAGGCAGTTCAGATTAGAGAGGAGAGTAAAAGGAGGGGAGGTTGTATTGGGGTAGGAATGACAGTAGCAGGAATCAGACATTATAACGCTATGTGCATATCTGATTACATGATCAGTGGGATTCTACATCACATACAAGAATCAGAAGTTATACTTCATTTATGGATGATGGGTCAAAATGCATTCTACTGTCATGTATAACTTATTTTTTTTAGCAATTTTTAAATTTTTTCTAATAAGAGATTCAATATAAAGAAGGAATTACTGGAAAACGTAGCTAAATAAAAAGGAAGTATCATCCCAGGCTCTGCTCGGTTCTGCTGTAGCAGCTTTGTAAGAGAAATAATGTATGGACTGTTTAGTGACTTGAGAGCGCTAAAACAATATTCAAGGAGCCGCGAGAGGCAGGATGGGCATGTGTTAGAGAGCCAAGGACTTATGCAAATGAGACATCTTGAGACAGTTCTGCCAACATTCATAAGTCAGGGGAAAGCAGAATAAGCAGTTTGCTTTATAGGTAAATATACACTTACCATAAGAACCAGCAATCCCACTTCCAGGTATTGATCTAAGAGAAATGAAAACGTACGTCCACGCGAAGACTTTATTTATAGCATCACAGACTGAAATGGCCCACAAACTGGAAGAGGAGTGAAAAATTGTGGAGTGCCTATGCAGATGGTGAGGTGCCTACAATGCAATACTAACACAAAAGAATGGACTATTGATACACACAGTGCAGACAGACCCAAAGCACCGTGGCCACTGCACAAGTCAGACACAGTGGACCAGATACTGTGCGATTTCCCTCATGCTAAATCCCCACCAAGGCGGACCCCTGTGGGATGGGCCGACTGGCGTTGGCCAGCAGGAGGGAGTTGGGTGGAGGTCTTGATGGCCAAACAGCCATCGGGGACTTGTGGGGGTCATGGAAATGCTCTATATCTTGAAGGTGGGGGTGACTCTACAGCAGTTTGTCAAAATTTATGGAATGGTACCCTTAAAATTTCTGAATAGAGTTGCTTTTAAAAATAGCCATGAAGTCAATGAATTTTAAAATAGAATTATTAGAGGTGAAAAGACACTTTCTGAAATTAATCAGATTAGGCACAGCTTAAAAGGAAGGAGTGACTTGGATTACAGATTCAAACGCAGCAACAAGAAAGGAAGGAGAAGATACAAAAGGATTTTCTACCATGAAAGGTAATTAGAAATTCTAACACGCGCCTAATCAGTTTCCTGGAGTGAGATAAAATGTAAAAGAAACCATTTGAAGATGAAATGGCTGAAATATTTCTACTTTAAAGACACTGAACACACATCCAGAAAGCATAACTCATAACGAGCCTCATAAATAAGAATTTATACCTAAGCATGTGGCATTAAAGCTGTGAAAGAGCAAAGATGAGATTCCAAACATCTCTACAGACAGGGCATATAATTTACAAGGAGACAATTAGAATTACAGAAGCAAAATTGGAAGCAACAAGGGAGTGTTAAAATATGCTGAATGAGGAAAAACCTGAGAACTGGGAACTAACAAAGCTGCCTCTCAAGAACAAGTATAAAATATAGACGCTTTTGGATATAGGAAAACAGTTTATCACTACTCAAATTAACTGAAGGAATTACTGAAGCACACACTGTAGAAAGAAGGAAAACCGACCCCTGAAAGGCTAGGGTGCAAGGAGGAGCAGTGGATAAACCGGGAACGGATAATCACAGAAATGTGTGTCGAGAGCTAACAGTAATGACAATATGTGTAGTAAGGACAGACCGCAGCAGAACTGCGCGTGAGCTGCAGGGGTTCCAAGAACCAGGCTGCTGCCATGAGTGTAGGAAACAGAGGGACGTTTTTGATTGACTTTAGGATTTGTGATAGTATAAGGGACAGCCCCTAAAAATGAAAATAACAGGAAAAGCATGAACGGGTTCCAAACTGGAAGAAATAGAAACCAAAGATGCAGAAATATTAAGACTAACAGAGAACAAAGCACACCTAGAGGAACAGTAATCGAGGTGATGTTTGGTAAGCAAAGCAAGGCCAAAATGACAGGGGGGCATGGGCCAGAGGGTAACATGGGGACCAGCTCCCTGGAAACTAGGAACCATTGCTGGTGCCCCCAGCGGCCTTCCTCTGGGGCAGAGACCACTGCAGGGGTGTGTCCCAGTGGCCGTGTCTGGTACACTATGGCGTACCATATGACTGTTCAGGACCAAGTATGTTCAGGTGCCATTATGACCCCCTTCTGTTATCCAGAACTCACTTACCCATGACACTGTGGGGATGGCATATGCAGAGAGAGAGAGAGAAGCAAAATATAATGAACAGTTCATTAAAACTCAGACCAGAGGAGTGAATTCCTGACTGTGGGTCAGGCCAAGACTTCTTAGGTGTAACATCAACAGCACGAGTAAAAAAAAAAAAAAAAAAAAAAAAAAAAAAAAAAACCCAAAATAAAATTGGACGTTATCAAGATCAGAAACCCAGAGAGAATTCTTGCTTCACAGGACATCAAAAACAGTGAAAAGGTAACCCGCAGGATGAAAGTTGTTTGAAGAGCCTGACCATATCTATGATTTGCAATCTAAATAGGCAAAGAGCTCTTATAACTCAAAATCAAAAAGACGTAATTTAAGAGTGGCCAAAGGATCTGAATAGATGTTTCTCCAAGGGTGATAAACAGACTTCTAGAAAACACATGAAAAGATGTTCAACTTCAGATATTAAGGAAATGCAAGTCAACACTGATGAACACTGTTACTCTACGCCCATGCGCATGGTCACCACCAGAAAGAGACTATCTGTGGAAGGGTTTGCAAAGACTAACTCTTACACACTGCTGGTAGAAACATAAAAGGGTACATTTCACCATGGAGGACAATCTTGCATTTCCTCAGAAGTTTAAACAGTTACTGTATGACCCAGCAATTCTACTCCTAGGTTTGCACCCATTGAAACCATCCATGTCCATGAACAAACAGTCTATGAGTGTTCAAAGCAGCGTTATTTAAATAGCCCCAAAGTGGAAATAATCCAAATATAAAGTGGTTAATGCATAAAAACAAACAAAAAAACGATGCAGTTCATCTGTACAATGGAATATGACTTATTCAGCTACTGCAAAGATGAAAACTTCCAGAAGAAAACAGTAGGGAGAAGTTTAATGACACTGGACTGGGCGATGGCTTCTTGGGCGTGACACCAAAAGCACAGGCAGACAGGAAGGGCATCCTGCAGGAACCTATCTGCAAATCACCTGCAAAGGGGCAATCTGGAGCACAGAGCTGCTAACAATAGCAGAACATCTAAAAAAAAAATTCAACTGAAAGATGCACAGACAACTTGAAGGACATTTCTCCAGAGAAGAGTCACCAGTGGCCAGCAGGCCTATGAAAGATGTTCAATGGCACTTATTGTCAGAAATGCAAGGAAAAGCCCCAGTGAGCTAGGAGCTCACAGGGGCCCTCCCAAAGCCAGAACATAACAGTACTGCAGAAGACGGGGAAGTGGGAGCCTCCAGCAATGCTGTGGGATTGTGAACTAGAGCAACCGCCGAGGAAAGCAATTCAGAGGCTCAAGATTAATTAAACAGAGAACCACCACATGATCTCATGATCCTACTCCTGTGTGTACATCCTAAGGAAGTGAAAGCCAGATCTCAAAGAGTTTTGCACAGCTTTTCAGGAAAAAACAAAAGAAAACCTCACTCTTATTGCATGATTCCATTTACATGAGGTAGCTAAAGTGGTCCAATTCATAGGATCAGAGAGTGGGGTGGCTGGGTAGGGGGCACTCTGGAGACCCGTCTCACAATGGGAACACACTTAATGCTACTATTTGTACCTGAGGAAAAACTTAAAGCAAAAATTACATGAAGTTACCATCTTAACCATAATAGAAATATTAGAAAAAGCTAAAAAAAAATGAATACATGACTTTAGGACAACGTATTTTAAAAATGAGAATAAATCTTGAAAATTTGCCATAATTCACCTGAGAAGGAATAGAAATCAGGATTGTTCTATCTCTATTAAAGAAAAATTAAATTTATAGTCAAAGTCTTCTCTGAAAGAAAATGCTAGATGCGGATTATTTTCAAAGCAATTAAAATGAATCTTTGATGAAACCATCAACAAACAGTACAAACAGGTCAGCTACTCAGCGTGTTCATGGACGGCCACCCTGGGCAGAGAGGTAAGGCAGGTGGAAGGGAGAAGTGTGAGCCTGTGTGGTTAGACCTGGGCGACAGGGTGGACCCACAGACCCAAATGGCCAAACCAAGACTGAAGGGGTGGGGGGCAACACAGAACAGGTCCTGCTCATGACAATAATGCAGCAAACTGTCCTGCAGACACATGTAGTGACTTTTGAATACGAGTGTGCCTCTACCTGTTGATCCAGATACAGCTACCGCAGCGGGATCCAGCTCACCCACAACTAGGCAGATCCGAGATGGGACTGACCTCCCCAGGAAGGTGGGCAGGGCAGGTTCTGGGGTGAGGAAGCATTCTAGGTTGAACTGCATCCTCAAGACTTTCTCATGCTGCAGCCTCGAGTCCCAGGACCTCAGATGTGAGCTTATTTGGAAATGAGATATTGCAGATGAACTTGGTTAAGATGAGGTCAAACCAGAGCCTCTGTGCCCCTCTCCAACACGACTGGCATTTTCTTATAAAAAGGAACGTGCACCGGGAGAAGGCTGTGTGGTCATGAGTTACAGGGCACTAAAGATCCCCTGCAAAGCCTCAGGGGAGGGCATGGATAGACCCTCTCTCACCACCTTTGGAAGTGGCAACCCTGCAGAGAAGTCAAATTCAGCTTGTGTCCCCAGTACTGGGAGAATAAACTTCTGTGTAAGGTACCTGGGGTGTGGTACTTTGTCACAGCAGGCCCAGGACGTAGAAACATACAGTTTGGTACTTAGACTCTGGGAAGGAGAAGCAGCAGCAGCAGCCACGAAGTCCGTGCCTGGTGGCTCTCGCCCTACGCATAGTGGAATGGTGCGTAAATAAAAGGGACACTATGGCCAGAGTGTTGTATGTGGGGGGTGGGCAGGGTCCCCCCTATACCCAGGATCCAGGAGGTGGTGAGAGCATCTCCTGGGGGAGAGCGGGGCGGGGAGATGGACAGGAAACAGGTCCCGCAGGCCCGTCCTCAGGGGTTCTGGCGGGGCACAGGTGCTCGCTCAGGCAGACAGTGCCCCCGTGCTCCCCACAGCCACTGCTTCTCCTCACCCACCTCAGCTGCCCACTGCTGCCTTGTGCAGCCGCTGAGGCTCCACCGCTCCAGGTCACTCCCCTGTGAAGGCACCAGTTCCATGACCGGAACTTCTGGCCTATTGACTTAGTTCTGAGAGAAGTGCTGCCAGGTGGCTAGCTTAGGAGCAGAGGGAGGAGCCCCACTACCGCTTCCTGCTGGTCATTTTCCTTTGCTCTTGTCCCTTCTACCTGCCCCCCAGCTTGCCCGTAGATAAGGTGGGGGCAATTACAGTGCTGAGCTTGTCGTTTCCTTGTGAGAATCACTTCTGCTAATATTCTGCACTGCTTAGAGCAGTGCCTCGCCCATGGTAAGCGCCCCGTGAGTGTGCAAAAGAAACATTATGAAGGGAGTGTTTGTGGGGAGAGTGGGGGTGGGGGAGAGTGTGGGGGCATGGGAGAGTGTGGGGGCGTGTGGGCACGTGCGCGCGGGGGGGGGGCTGTGTGAGAGTGGGTAACCCCAAGAAACCAAAAGGGAAGATGTCTTCTTATGCCTTCGTTGTGTAGATATGCAGAGAACATAATATTCAAAAATCTCTCAATTTTGCAGAATTTTCCAGAAAGTGCTGAGGTGTGGAAGTCAATGTCTGGGAAAGACAAGATGGCAACGATGCAGTGGTTGGGAAACGAAGGGTTATGGACCAGCTAAGGGTGGCAAAAGACCCTAATGCCCCCAAGACACCATCACCTGAATTTTTTGTTCTGTTCAGAACTCTACCCCAAAAATCAAATCCACAAATCCTGATCTCTTTTGGGGACCTGGCAAAAAAGCTGGGCAAGATGTGAAACAACTTAAGGGATAGCATAAAGCTGCTGTCCGTCACTAAGACCACAGGGCTGAAGGAGAAATAGACTTCTAATCGGCAGGGTCCTTCTAAGTTTAGTGGTGCAAAGGGGCCTGCTAACGTGACCTGGGAAAAGGTAGAAGAGGAAGACAAAGATGAGGAGGAGGAGGAGGAGAGGGAAGGATTAAAAAAGACAACAACAACAACAAACACATTTCCTTGTGATTGATAGTCACATCTCCAATAAGAAATGCATCAATTACCCTATGTTCAATTCCAGAATCCGTTCGGTCATATTGTAACCTCTCAAAGTGCTCTAGTAATTGTCAGTGGTTCATATAAAGTGGCCCTGTGTGTCCAGAGCACCCTGAAACTGTATGAAAGTTGTCCATGAGTTTTCAAACATTTTTAAAATGAAAAGGCACTTTTGTGTTCTCCTCACTGCACACTTTGCTGTGGGCATGTGAAGATGTCTCTGGCATTTAGAAATAATTTTATAAGGTGGTGTTAACTATGATCATTGGCTACAAATCCTCAAGTATCCACTGTACCTATCCATAGTCTGTTTAAAAACAAACAAACAAAAACCAAAACAAGAAAACCACCACTAAGGCAAACTCTTGATGCTCCCTGCTTGGGGCAGGTGCCCTTCAGGGAGGCTGTAGGAGGCTGTAGTTCAGGGCACAAACCATGAGGCTGGCCCTGCAGACATTGCCGTGGGCACCCATTCAGCTTCAGGCCATCTTGGTTTTGTGTACAGCGATATAGTTTTCTGCTGCTTTTCTTAGCTGTGGAAAAAGGGGTGGGGGTGGGGTCAGATGGCATGAAAAGTGTTTAAGCTTTACTGCACTTAAAAAAAACAATACAAACTTTTTTAAAAAAACAGTAGAACCCTTTATTGTCAGCAAAGAGCCACTGCATCTACAGAAGTTCAAGAACCTTCTGTACTTAAACATTTGCAACACTGGATGTTTTGTATGTTTAGAATGCTGAAATATTTTTGAAGTAGTATTACATTTTTAAAAGTTTTTTAATGCTTTACAGAAGGAGTTGTTACCAACTTGTGATTTGTGCAGTGGGTACAGGGAGCATGAGCCAGTGATTTTTTTTTTTTTTAATGAAACAGTAAGTAACAGTAATTCTGCACCAGGACAGCTTGGCATAGGTAGGGGCCAGTCTTGTGTCATGGCCATGCATGGATCCTGTGAGGGTGTGAGCTGTGGTCACAGTTTCAAAGGCATTTCTTGTAAGACGTGTGACCAAAGCCACTGCCTTAGGGTGTCCATTCTGTCAGAGCACCTGGCAGCCTTGCGCTCATCGCCAGCAGCGGGCAACTCCTCCTGTGCAGTCTCCTTACAGGATTCTGAGGCTGCCTCTGGGGGAAAAGTGGAAGAAGTTGCAGTTGACTGGTGCCATCTGGCACTGGCACAGCTGGGAGCAGTGGCACATGCTGGGGTGCAAAGTTCCCGACTCACCAGCGCTTCCCTCCCGCGCTGCACAGGTGACCACACCAGCTGCTGCCTGAGCAGCAAGAGGCAGCTACCTGCTCAGCATCGCTCAGAGGCCCAGCAACAGGAGCCTTGTCAACGGTGGCATGAAACTGCCGACCATCCAATTGACAAAAATTAATAGGATCTATGGAGTTCACGGCTGGCAGGGGATTAGAGAAAAAGGACTTTTCATATATAGCTGATGGGATTATAAGTTACTGCAGTCATTTCAGAAAGTAATCTGTTCTAAGAAAATTAAAAAGACAACTGACTTTTGACCCAATAATCCTCCTTAGGCAAGGTATACCACAAAAATAGAGTCACCAGCATGAAGAATGTATTCGTAATGGTGTATTTGCAGTAGTTGTGTGTGTGTGTGTGTGTGTGTGTGTGTGTGTGTGTGAGAGAGAGAGAGAGAGAGAGAGAGAGAGAGAGAGAGAGAGAGAGAGAGAGAGAAAGAAA
>NW_025999949.1:34156783-34214473 GCF_001458135.2 Marmota marmota marmota | reverse complement strand
GTGTGTGTGTGTGTGTGTGTGAGAGAGAGAGAGAGAGAGAGAGAGAGAGAGAGAGAGAGAAAGAAACAGGGAAAAATGCAACAGCAATACACTTGTTACACAGCAATTTGGTTTTTCTTTTGGTAGAAAGTCAGAAACAAGAAAAAAATCTGTACAATAACATTGATTTTAGTATGAGATTGAGAAGTCTGGAAGACAGACACTCCTGTTACAACAGGACAGTATTGTTATGCTTACTGTGATGAGCTTGTCCTACCGGAGACAAGGTAGTGGGTTCAATCCAGTGGGCACATTCAAAAAATGGATGCTCACTCTAGAAGGCTCCAGAAGATGGTCTAATGGGAAAAATACCTGAGTCAAATTCTAAGTGATGCTATCTACTCCCATCATGGGCTTGCCTTGTCCTTGGAGATCTAAGCCGCCCTTCCTTGACCACAGCCCAGCCATTCCAGGCAGAGGTTATGTGCCACACAGAAGGTTCCCTCCCCAGCACGGGACCCAGTCACAGCCCTGCTGGCACTGAATTGCAGTAGGAAGCTCTTAGGTAAACCATACTAGGAAATTTACAAGACATTATTTCCTTAATAAGAGTCCAGAAATAGCATTTTTAAAAAGAAATTTGGAGGGAGGAAAAAAAAATATCACAACATTCCAAAACAAGCACAGGTGGAAGAAGGGGTTCCTCACTGTCTCCTTCCCCCACCCTGCTGATAGCCTGGGTGGAGAAGGAAGGACATTCACTCAGAGACCTGGAGGTGAAATCACTGGCTTTGGGCAGTAGGGCAGTAGGGCACCTGTGGTGGAAGAGAACACTAGCTGTGGGGACCATGGGAGGGTCAAGGAGGAAAGGAACTTCCTCCCAGGAAGCCCTTGAGCTGGGGTTGGGGGAGGTCTTGAAGGGCTGGGGCGGTGGCTGGGCCAGCCCTACCATTTCCTCTCATTATAGTGGGCAGGATTGACTCTGGATCCTTTTGCCTAGAACCCCTTAGTTTTGGAGAATAGTGTCCAAGACCACATGGTATAGGGCAGGGGCCATCTGCTTCTCCTAGGACCTTGTGGACTTCCAAAATGCAGACTAGCGACTTCAGACAGTTCCGTGTCAGAAGCAGGAGGGTTCTGGGTTCCTGACCTAACCTTCAGCAGGCTGGAGATGGAGAGTGGAGGACACTACAGGAGGAGCAAGACTCAGTCAGCAGACTTGGCTTTAGCACGAGACCGGGTGGGGATGAGGGTGGGCATGAGGGTGGGCATGAGGGTGGGCATGAGGGTGGGGATGAGGGTGGGGATGAGGGTGGGGATTCGTGGGAGGCAGAAGAAACTTGAGCCAGCATTTATCCAGTCCCTCCCTGGTTGAAGTCCTTGGGTTAGAAGCCGTCACTGCTCTTACATTCCAAGGTGCCTAAGGCAATGCTGACCCTGATCTCAGGCCCAACTCCAGGGCAGCCTCCAGTCACTCAGAAGATGACCATGTGCATTTGGCCAGGAAGAAAGGTCCCAGTCAGTGGTGTGACTCGTCTGGCCTCAAGGTCTGGGACCTGGGTACCTAGCCATGACAGGGTCCTTTCTGGGAGCATTTGAAGCAGCAGCCTTCTTTGGGGAGACCCCCCAGGGGCCAAAGTCATTCTTCCTTTGGACTCAAGGACTGGCAATGCTGTAGGCAGCACCTCCTTCCAGAAGAGGGGGCACCTGGAAGTGGCCAGGGAGGTGACCAGGATGGTGGCATGGCTGGGGCCTGAGCCATACCCCCGCCCTCTGGACACTCCAGTTTTGTGGTCAGCAATCCTGTGGAGACAGGGCCAAATGGTCACTAGTGAAAACTCCTCTGGGGTTTGTACCAGTGGGTAACTGTTAACCCTTCAGAAGAGGCCGATTTGTACCAGGTGCCAGTATTCATGAAGTAAATGAGGTAAATGTCCATGTACATTCAAGACCCCCAGGGGATGCCTGGAGCCACACCTAGTACTTACAGGCCTCTGTACTGTGTGTGTTTTTTTTCTATATACACATTATGATAAAGGTCATAAATTAAGCACAGTAAGATAATAACAGAAACATTTTAATACTATAATGAAGTCATGTGAATGTGATCTCTTACTGCTAACTTTCTCAGTTTGAGGTACAACAGTAAAAGCATGGATTTCTATAATTTTACAGATGCAAGATTTATTCTTTATTGTAGCTCTTAACCTCAGTGTGTTCTTTTTTCTCTTTATCAAGAAATTCACCTTTATGCTTAAAGGAAGCATTTTACAGCTTCTCTTTGGCAACCCAACTGCCAGCATCACAAGTCTTGTGCTTTGGGGCCATTAATAAAGTAAGGCCACTTAAATATCAGCATTACTATACCATAACAGTAGGTCTAATAACTGACATGGTTAAGAGATTAATAGGTAGGTAGCATACACAGAGTGGATACACTGAGCAAGGCGGCCGATTCACATACTCTTACACAAGGGTGTACAATTGTATCACACTACTCTGAACAGTGCATGATTTAAAATTTATGTTTTGTGTTTGCAATTGAATGTAGGGAACTGAAGCTGTAGAAAGTAAAATTGTGGACAAGGGGAACGACTATTCTCCTACCATGGTCAAATGTAAGCTCCCAATGGGCTGTTGTCCCTGAATGTTTAGCTAGAAGAAGGGCCACACAACTGGTGCTTCTGAGCCTGTGTAGATGGCTCAGCTCACCCCCGCTTTCTGCAGCCCCATCTCCGTTCGTCTTCATGCTCTAAATATTTGTCAAGAGTCTTTCCCTCTCCTGGCAAAAATGAGGTAGCGAAAGCCAGGCAGGCTTGTGCGATTTGTTAAAGTGATTGATACTGCCCAGCAGAGGGCCAGGGCAAAGGCTGCTTGCACAGCAGACGGGGAGAAAGATTGCTATCTACCACACAGAGGGAGACGTACAATTTAAGAAAGGAGATTGATTTTTTCCTTAAACAAGAGGGATGGGTATTGCCACTCCATATCCAGGGCTCTCCCTGGGAACTGCAGACATAACTTTGAGTCTTTCTTGCTTTCCCAGCTTTTGTTCTACAGACTTGTGTCACAGGAAGGCAACCTTGCCAGAAGCCCCGACTCACCTCCCAGCCTGGGCCCCTCCCCTCCAACTGTCCCCAGGTGGACATATTGCCATCTGGGTCTGGGCTGCAACCATCATGGTCAGGCTGCAGGGGACCGAGAAAGATTCAGGGTCATCAGTATCTGACTGGGCACAGAAACATCCACCTCACCTTCACTCATTGAAAATCTTCCCGACACTTGTTGTGCTGCTTCATGAGAATCCCAGTTGTGAGTAGGAAAACCTTTGATGATTTGCAGGACACATGGGGTACATGGTTTGTGTTCATTACAGTTTATTTCCTCCTCTTTGCTGTGAGCCCCACATTATAAACCAATTTCTCTGTTGAAGTCCCCAGTGACCTCTTCCACTATGTGGGACCATCTCTTTGTTGCTTATTGATCAGATACTGATGTTCAGAGCAAAATCTATCAAAAATGAAGCTGTGCTTACCTTCTGATCAAATAATACTGGTTTTAGCAATTTATCTAAGACAGAGCAGTAGATACATACAAGGATGATTGGGATTGTTGCAGTATTATTGGTAATATAAAAACAAAATATCTATTCATGGGAATAGTGAGAAGAAACAATATATTAAAAACAGCTTTCTAGTGCTTAGAGCAGCATCTGGCAAGTACTAGAATATACTCAGTGGATGTTGAACAAATGAATGCACAAATAAAATACAATGTGACCATTTCAAACAATAGAACTAAATCAAATATATCAGATGGCTAAGATGGTTAAGTGAGAAGGGGAGTTGCAGAACATGTGTAATTTGTTCCCGTCTTGTAAAACAGATTTCTTCCCTCCTCCCCACTTCCCTCCATCCCCCTCTTTAAGTGTCTGAGCTTCACATGCACTGAAGTTACCTGTGAGACTGCAGCAACACTATGGTGGTAACTTCTGAAGCAGGTTTGGTAGACCTGTGCTCTTTTTCATTCAACAAAACATTTGACAAACGTACACAAAGATAAGCGGGTCTCAGATCTTCATTGCCGGTCCTAATGACCGCCTAATGAAAACTCCACAGGGGGATGCATTATTTCCATTGAAACTTACGTTATTTTCACAATTAGGTTGTGCCAAGATGAATGTTCTGTGCATCTATCGTTGCCTGTTGAGACTGTATTAGCAGATGCAGACAAGCACAAGAAGCTTTTCATGTTTACACTTGACACTTTGTTTCTTGATTAATTTCAAAAACATGAAGTGGCTCAGCCATTTGACCCACTGAGGCTGGGCAAGCCACCTCCATTATAATCCCATTTTCTTCCTCTTGAAGTAGGAGTATCCTCCCAAGGGTCACTGTGAGCATAGGATATAGCAATGAACAGGAACTGTGCACAGAAGACTCATGGCAAGCACACCAGGTCAAAGACGAGCTGTAGGGAGATTTGTGGCTCAGAGGAGGGGGAAGAGAGCACGTGGCACAATCCAGGAAGGGATATGATCAAGTAGTGGCCACTTTCCTCTGCACCTTCTGAAGGGAGGAAATTCTAGGTCAAGGGGCCATGTCTGGTGAGGACATTCTTGCTGTGTCTTAACATGGCAAGAGAAAGTCAGAGTCCTGAACTCATTTCTGTAGCAAGTTCACTCCTGCAGTAATGAACCTCGTCATGTAAGAGCAACATCAAGCCACTGATGGAGATGGAGCCCTGGTGACCTGTCACTTCTCAACACTGTTGCATTGGGAACTAGGTTTCCAGCATGTGAACGTAGGAGGACATGTTCAAACCATAGCAGTCACCACTGGGGATGGACGGAACCCTAGATGGAGGCAGAATTAGCCACAGATGAGAATGGGCATGGGATGCAGACATCTTGAGTCATTTACTGATCTTGCATACCCAGGCTGGGAACCAGCAAAGACACAGGCTGTGGGTATGCCCAGGTGGCTTTGAGAAGGGCAAGTTAGTGACAGTTCCCAGTTCACTTGAACAGAATGGGACAGAAAAGACACTGTATTTTCTCCTTTGGTTCAGAGGAGGCAATGAACTGCTTTGAAACCTTTTTTTTTGGGGGGGGAGGGAGGGTACCAGGGATTGAACTCAGGGGCACTTGACCCCTGAGCCACATCCACAGACCTATTTTATATTTTATTCAGAGACAGAGTCTCACTGAGTTGCTTAGCATCATGCCATTGCTGAGGCTGGCTTTGAACTCATTATCCTCCTGCCTCAGCCTCTGGAGCTGCTGGGATTACTCATGTGCCACCGCACATGGCACTTAAATGTGGAGACAGGATATACAGTTTTTTTTTTCCCCCCTCAGTATCCAGAAGAGAAAGAGGATCCATGAAACACTCCCCAGGGCTCCCCATGCACTGGAGGGGCTGGAGCCCCTTTCTGGTCAAGCTGATAAAGAAACCAGCCTCAGGTCTCCTGCAGAACGGAACATGCTGCCCATTTGGTGCAGGATGTTGAGGGAGTGGACAATTGCTACCCCATGCGATGTGGCTGTGGTTCTTGCTTCTGCAGAGTTTTGAGACCGAGTAGGTCACAGGTGGACACTGCATGAACTTCATCCATGTGTCAGGCACTGTCTAGCCCCTGGGAAAATTCAACATGGACAGCCCCGTACAGTGCTTCTGCTGGCCTCGACATGAAGCTGTTTGGGATTAGACGAGGTGCCTTCCCAAAAGCTCAGATGTGAGACAATGCAAGGAGGTTTGGAGGAGAAATGATTGGGTCATAGTCTTAATTAATTCCATCAGGTATCAATTCACTGATCAGTAACTGGAGGCAGGTGCGTGTGGCTGGAGGAAGTGGTTCATTGGGGTATATATTTTGTATCTGGAGAATGGAGTCTTTCTCTGCTTTCTGACCATCATGTGAGCCGCTACCGCCACAATGTCCTGCCTCACCTCGAACCACAAAGAATGGAGCCAGCCTTCTATGGACCAAGACCTCCAAAACCATGAGTCCTCAAATAAACTTCTCTAAAATTGTTCTGGTCAGATCTTTTAGTGACAGCAGCGAAAAAGCTGAGCAAAACAGAAGTGAAGGCCTGGGCAGGTGAAGGATGGCTACCCACAAGACCAAGTTGGCCAGGCCACTGACCGTCATTTGCTCAGCCTGGAATAGTCCAATTTCAGGAGCAAAGAGGCATGCACATCTGACTTTGTTTTGCCAGACACAGATGCAATTTCCTCAAAGCAAATTGTGTGATTTAAAGGAAACAGATTCTAACCAAAAACCTCATTTTTATGTGTAATTTTCTCTACTCTTGAAAAGAAAATGTAGCAAAGAGGAAGCTGTTATTATAGAGAATTGAAATAATGGGTCTTTGAGGGCTCAAAAAACTCCTCTATTATGTCTATTGTTTTAAGTCATTTCTGAGTCCTCCACAGGAAGACTACCAGGGACACTGGTGAGGGGGAGCCAGGATTAGAGTTGTCATGTGGATAGTGCCTCTGAATGTCTTGGAAGGGCAGAGCCAACTCAGAGCACTTTGAGGTGAGGGTTGTAGAGTAGCCTAGACACATGTCGGCCAGACCCACTGGTAGAGGCAGCCGACAAGTGGTCTGGTCTTTGGATGACAAGAGGCCAAGAAGAATCCATTCTGTAGTGGATGTGGGGCTGTAGAAGTTGGTAGTAAGGAATTCACGCCTGCTCTGTGGGTAGTTCATACCTTTGACAAGCCAGGTAGGACATGGCTCATTTGCAAATCATAGTTTTGATTTCATTTCTCTGTTGGGAGATCACTCAAGTTATTTCTTGGTTTTTCCATTTGGAAAACAGATACAAGATGACTTTAGCTGATACCTAAGAAATCTCTGTAGCCCCATGGTGCTTTAGCTAAATGTTCTGTGAGGTATATATATTCCCTCTACTATATAGGTCATAAAGTCACTGGGTTATGTCAAATATACATGGCCCAATAATACACATGGATTGATCTATGTGTACAACTTTACTCTCGAAATAAGAAAAAAGTTAACAAAGTCGAATCTGTTATTATAGATTATTGAAATAATGGTTATTTGATAAATAGAGGGAATTTTTTTAAACCCTCAAACATGTCCAATAGTTTTAATGCAGATAGATGTACATAGACATATCTATAGAGAGATGTCTAGGTGTTGTAGGTTGCCAGGTAAATACACTTCTATTCAATTAGTCCTTCATGTAGTTGTTTAATCATACATTACTCATTTGTAGAAAGAGCTACCCTGTGTCCTACCACTTTGCAGACACTGAGAATAGAGCAGGAAGGGGAGACAGATACCTACTTTGGGTGGGGGCAGATCTTATAGCAACAGATGCACAAGTAGATTAGCATGTGTCAATTAGCATGACAAGAAGCAGCATGTTGAAGGTGGTGGTGGGCTGTTTGTATGGGGTGGTGTCTGTGTACATGCCCTGGGTCAGGCTGCTGCTGGAAAGTGGACTTGCAAGGACAAGGCCCTGGACTCCAGCACACGAACTCGCCATCACAGGGCAGTGGTGGTGAGGAGGGGAAAGCTGTGCTCAGTTATGGTCCTTCTACCTTAGCACTGATGCTGCTGCCCCAAATACATGAGCATTCCACCTCTTCCATTTTCAGCCTTATTTTAGTCAAATTTTTCACCACCATGACTAAAAGACCTGACCAGCACAATTGTAGAGGAGGAAAAGTTTATTTGGTGGCTCACAGTTTCAGAGGTCTCAATTCGTAGACAGCAGGCTCCATTACTTGGGGCTCTAAGTGAGGCAGGACATCATGGCGGAAGAGTATGGTGGAGGGAAGCAGTTCACATGGTGATCAGAAAGCAGATGGAGATCTCCACTTGCCAAATACAAATATACTCCAAAGCCATGCCCAGCACCCCACCTACCTTCAGTCAACACTCAATCCCATCAGGTGATTAATTCATGGATTGGATTAAGGCTCTTGTAACCCAACCATTTCTTCTCTGAACCATCTTGCATTAGGTCTCAAGGTATGTATTTGGTACATTCTTGCAATTTGGGGCAATGTTCTTGCTTTAGCAGTTGCCTGCTCCTGGCTCCAGTCAAGACCATCGGGGCCACAAGAGGAAACTCTTGTCTGCTTCAGCCATGGTAAGACTTTTCCTTCCAGTGTTTTTCCTTAGAATCCTGTTGGGTATCTAAAGTTTGTCTTCACAGGTGCTGATAGCTGAAAAGTGAGGCTTGGCCAAACCCTGGAGTGACCTAGATTTCAGAGAGGACTGCCTCTGAGCGACCTTGGTGCAAAGCAAGTCCCTCAGCAGAGCGCGGCTGCACGCACCAGTAAGACACACCATCTGTGTCATTTCAATGTTTGTTTACTGTATGGAAATCACCTACAAGCTGATGCCACAAGCCAAAATAAAATTCACTCTTGGACAAGAGAGTCAGGATGAGGTGGTGGTTGTTACACTTCTCTGTATTTTATAATTTTCCCACAATAAGTCATTTGTAAATAAGTCAGTGAGTTAAAATAACCTTAGAAATTTCAGATGTCTAGAATTTGTATTATATACTAATAGAAGTAACCACATTTTTGCATCTTAGAACCATTGGTAGTGCCAGATAATCTGCTTTGACCAGATTTTACATTTTGTTTTGTAAAAATGTCAAAGTGCACTCAGGGGAATTGTGTGTGTGTATGGGCATATGCTTCTGATTATGTCACGTATATTTTGTTCTTTTAATTCTTGTCATCCTGTTGGAGTGAAAAAACAGGGAGTCACTACCTATTTACTTTGGGTGTGGGGTCACTGGTAAACAGTTTGTTGATCTGTTGGGTCTCGGCCCCTCCCCCCAGTCAAGGCTCCCTAAGCATTTCCTGTTGATTTCACCTTTCAATCACTTTCTTCCAAAGCCTTTCCTGAGACTGACTATCCTGTGCAGGAGAACGAGATTAGACCCTTATCTCTCAACCTGCACAAAATGGGTCCACTCAAAAGGAATTCGAGACCCAGGAGTTAGACTGTGCAAGTCCTAGAGGAAAATAGGGTCAACGCTCCATAGTACAACTTTATCAGTAGGACCCCTACAGCTCAGAAAAATACCAGGAATTAGTGAACAGGATGGAATCAAGTTAAAAAGCTTCTGCACAGCAAAGGAAACAATAAGACAACATACAGAAATGGGCAAGAAAACTTTGCTAGATGCTCTTCTGACAGAGGATTAATATCCAGAATATACAAAGAACTCAAAAAAAGAAAATCAGTAAATGAGCAAGTGAATAGACACTGCTCAAAAGAATACAAATGGTCAACAAATATATGGAAAAATGACTAACATCTTTAGCAATTAGCAAAATGTAAATCAAAACTACACAGATTTCATCTCATACCAGTCAGATGGCAATTATCAAGAATACAAACAATAAATGCCAGAGAAGACATGGAGGAAAAGGACACTCACACTGTTGGGGGGACTGTAAAGTAGTACAAGCACTATGGAAATCAGTATGCATGTTCCTTAAAAGTCTAGGCATGGGACCATCCCATGACCCAGCTGTACTGATCCTGGGTATTTATCCTGAAGAATTAAAGTCAGTGTACTATAGGGATACAAACCCACACACCCACGTTGATAGTGGCTCAATTCACCATAGTCAACAACGGAACCAGCCTAGGTATCAATGGATGAATGGATAAAGAAAATGTGTGTGTGTGTATGTATATATTATATACATACACACACATACACAAAATGGAGTTTTATTCAGCCATAAAGGAAATTGAAATTGTCATTTTTGGGAAAAATGGATGGAACTAGAGACCATTTTACTAAGCAAAACGTGGCAAACTCAGAAAGTCAATTGTCCTGTGTTTTCTCATATGGAAACTAGAAAGAAAGGTGTGTTTGAGGTTCTCAAAAAAAAAAAAAAAATCAAAGGGGGTGGGGAGCGGGAGGAGGGTGGGGAGCGGGAGGAGGGTAGAAAGTTGGCCAGCATCCTTCCCCAGAACTTACTGTTATATTGTGCTGTGTGCATGTGTGAATATGTAACAACAAACCCCATCATTCTTTCTAAATATAATGCACCAATAGAGAGTATGAAAAAAGCCTTCCCTTTTATTAAGAACTGGAATAATTTTATTATCTTCCTATTACTACATTTCCATTCTTCATTAGTTTCTGAAGGCCTCACTTTGGTTGAACAATTCATTGAATTTCAGACTCCCCACAATTGAAATATCTATAGCATTGTGAAAATTTTCAAGCAGAAGCCAATAGGAAAATGTACCTAACACTTGACTTCAATGATTTTTATCTTTTCCCATCTTCCCCTAATTTGGGGGGCACAATGAGGGTGAGTGTATCGCAAAAGAAATCCCGGACAGCATACTCTTTCTTTTGTGTATTTTTCTACCAGATGGTCAGTCCACTGCATTTCAAAACTTGGATTTCTTGCTGGGCGTGGTGGTACCTGCCTATAATCTCAGCAATTATGGAGTCTGAAGCAGGAGAATCACAAGTTTGAGTTTAGCCGGGGCAATTTAGTGAGACGCTGTCACAAAATAAGGGCTAGAAATGTAGCTTCATGGTAGCTCAGTGGTAGAGCACTCCTGGGCTAAATCCCCATTTAACAAAAACCCCACAAAACTTGGTTTATTTTTGTTGTTGTTGTTGTTGTTGTTATTGGTACTGGGAATTGAACCACCGCTGAGCCAATCCCCAGCCCTTTTTATGTTTTATTTAGAGACAGGGTCTTGCTAAGAGTCAGAATCTCCCTCTTCTCCTGCAGAATAAGGGAGCCTCTGTCTCAGCAGTCTGGTCTGGGAAGGACCAGCGCCCACCCTCATACTCCCGTCTCCCCTTCCTTGTGTGCGTCCACACTGGCCCTCATGCTGGGGCAGGGAAGAGAGAAGCCAGACGACTCAGTACTCCCTCCATCTCCTTCTGCACTCATGTCTCATCTCTGCTGCTGGTCACTACTTCTTGTCACTGGCACTGTGGGCCCTTCATTCCCTCCCAATCACAGGCACCTAAATGTTCCTTTAGGTATAATTTGTTATAGCAGCAAAAGGAAACTCATACATTTAAGGTGTTTACTTTGTGATAATTAGTAAACCAACACAGATGTATCATTTTGCATGACTGGTATTGGAAGGGCCACGTTCTTTCTGCAGTTTCCAGGGCAGGATTTGTTTTCTATCATTCCCAATATCGAAACATCGAAGGTACCTCATTCCTTAGATGGTACATCTTTCTCCATCTTCAACCTATAATCTCTGCTTTTAGTAGCACATCATCTTCTGACTGAGCCTCTTCCTATATAGAGACCCCTGTGATTCTATTGGGGTCAAACAGTCCAGGACCCTCCCCCATGCTCAAAGTCCTTGACTGTGTGTTCACCAGGCCCTGTGTTAGATGTGTCCACAGGGTCTGGGTTAGGATGGGGCACCTTCAGTGGACTGTTACTCTACCCACCATACCATTCACGTGCTGTAGGGCACAGTCACCCCCACAGCACCTCCTTCCACATAGCCCCAAGTGCACAGTGAAAGTCCCTGCTCACTGAGGGCTCTTTTCTGGTTTGGTCACTTGATCCTCCTGGGGCACCGTCTGGTAACATTCATCATGGAAGTCCCTCCTGCTCACTCTGTCCACCTTAAGCCACATCCCCTAGGGTTCACCCAGCCACTCTTCCCCCCGCCCCCTGTAGTTTGAAGAGCTTCAGGAGGCTCCATGGCCCGTCCCGTCCAAGGTTGGTGTCATGTCCTCCAGCCCCCACCACTCACTGCTCCCAGCGCGCCACCAAGAGTCACCCTATCCACCTCTGCTTCATCTAACCAGATTGCCACTGGGAACACGAGCTCCTTATTTTTCATCTTGTCTGATTATTCTAGTACCTAGAATGTGCAGACCCATAGTAGGGGTTTGGTACTCATTACTATTGTCTAAATACGCACGGCCTCAGGAAGTTCTTGTGTTGAGACCTGCTCTCCAGTGGACAGCATTAGAGGGAGGAAGTTTGGGGAGGTGTCTCAGGCTGTTCATGCTTCTGAAACAAGCTGCAAGCTAGTTCTGTCTGGTGAAGACTGCTCAGTCTCCCAGATACGCCCTTGAGGACCACCACAGCTTCTGGAGGGAGGCAATGTGTCCTCACCTGGCAGCGGGGGGCATAAAGGGTGAAAGGGGCCAACTCTACCAAACTTCTCATACCAGCACTGGGCTATTCCTGAGGTTGGGGTCCTCACAACCTAGATGCCTCCCCAGAGGCCCTACTTTCCAATATTGCTGTATGGGGATGAAGTTCTATCCAAGATTTGGAGGGGACAAGGACATTCAAATCACAGGTGGTGGTCAAGTCGTGAAGGTTCTGCCCTCAAGAGTGGGATCGATGCCCTTGTGAAAGGGACCCAGAGTGTGTTGGTCAGCTTCCTGTTGCTGTAATAAATACCTGTGAAGATGAACTTATAAAGAGAAAAAGTTTGATTTGCAGTTCTGGGGGTTTCAGTTCATGATTGGCTGGACCTGTTTTGAAGTACCACCCCATGGTAGAAGCCAACTGCAGAGCAAAACCATTGCCAGGAAGTGGGAGACAGGAAAAGGAGGTGCTGGAGTCCCACTATCTCCTTCAAGGGCACACCCCCAAAAGACCCAAATCTCCTATGAGGCCCCACCCCATAAAACTTCCACCACCTCCCAAGAGTGCTGCAGGCTGGGGACCAAGTCTGCAGCCCACGGGCCTCTGAGGGATACATGTCTAAGCCATGGAACAGTTAGCTGACCCTTTTACCACTTGAGGACCTCATGGGAAGGCATCATCTGTGAGTCAGTGCAGGCCCACACCAGATGCTCTTTGACTCCCGGGTCTCCAGAGCCATGAACAATACTGTTCTATGGTGGGTACACTATCCAGGCCATGGTGTTTTTGTTATAGCAGCTGGAGCAGACTAAGACTTGATTCAAACTTGCCACAATGTTCTAGATCCCTTGATGGTTACGTTAGTAAGATAACTGCCTGTGAAGCTCGTCCTAGGACCAGGCTCCCTAACAGGTATGGTCCCTGGCACCTTACAGATGGACACACCACAATCAACAGCTTTATCCTGCTGGGGCAGAGGGGGTGTTGTTCCACATTGACCACTCCGCCCAGATCTCTCAGCAACTGTGGGGGTTTGACTGACACCCACTTGATAGAGATGGAAACCCAATTTAGGTTCTACAAAGCCCCAGGGGTTCAGGCCCTCCTGTCTCACGGTGTCACCTCCTGGCTTGTGAAGAGACTGCATTGTAGGTTCCTTCCCCAGAGCAGAGACGCAAATCCCCTAAACATGAAACAGCAACTGCGCAAACCCAAACAAAAAGCCCACGTCACTCGCTCCCCTTGACTCGCACGGATTCACACCCCCACGTGGCTTGTAAGGATGGTGACAAGCGCAGACTGCCTGGGGCCCTTGTGTTGGTTTCCAGCAATCAAGTGTTTTCATTCATGCCATTTTCTTGCTGTTACTACTATGAGATTAATTTTAAAATGCTTATTTTTCCTGTCTCCTGTGGATTCCAAAGTAAAGTAAAAAGCTCTGTGTTCAACTTAGGCTTCCTTGAAGTGTGCACGTGCATACCTATGTGTGTACACACACACACACAGACTTTTCAACTGGGGCAGCCTGGGAGGTGGGCGTGTGTGCCGAGGCTGGGCAGGAGCCTGTGGTTTGCAGGCAGAGACGATGCTGTGGGCATGAGCCAGTGGGGCTTCCAAGCAGGGTTTCCCACATTCTCCCTGCCTTGGCCTCCTGCCCTCCCAGCTTTCTTCTGGGAAAGACCAAGACGAACAAAGCCCGTGTCTCCTAGGATTTCTAGGCAGTTTCAGACCCACTGCTCTGTCTCACCGGGGCAGTCTGGCTCTACAGAGCGAGTTGAGGGAACTTGGCTGTGGACACCCACAGGCCTCCAGCAGGCCTCGCTCTCTGACCTGTGAAGGGAGCCTCAAAGATTAACAAATGTGTCTCTGGATCCTTGCTTCCATGCGGGAAGGGGTAGGGGTGTCCCTGATTTTATGTGCCCATGAGAAGTGGCCTGGGCTGGCCTGGACAGGTCATTCAGTCAGTCCATTTTCTCATGTAAATTAAGATATCTTTCTCTGGGTTCTTTTGAAGAACTGATGGTCCTGAACAAGAGCTCTCTGGACACCTGTGGGTCCACGGAGCAAGGACCATGGCAGGAGGTCGGGAAGCAGTCAGTCTTCCACCCTCCAGCTGTGGCTCAGGAGGTGATTTAATGGTTCTCAGCCTTCAGTGTCCTCTTCCAAAGCTAAAGGAGTCTCTGGTTGATGAGACTCTCATCCTGTGTGGCAGGCATGGCACACCTGCCCTGCCACTTTCTCCTCAAGCCGAGAGCTCAGGAGTCCCCTGGGAAGGCAGAGTTTCGCCTGCCTCCCGGGCAGAGCCTAATCTGGCCACTGTCGGAGTATCTCTATCAACCCCTACCAGCCTCAGAGTCTTTCATTGAAAATTTCAACCCCCACAGAAATACAGAAAGCCTGGTTTCACATTCTGCTGCCTATTCTAGCTCACGGGAAGAGTTACTTGGGGGAAATTTTAGATTTTAAGGTTTTGCCTCTGTTGATGAGGTCCTGAATGGCGTCTCCAGCTGCAGGTCAGGAGTGCAGAAGGGGCTGGAGATGGGCTTCCAGAGTGGACTCTGCCCTATGCAGCCTGGGAATCTACTTGTGCCTTTGCACCTCACTTTCTTCCTCTGTGGAGTTGAGGAAATAATCTAAGGAGCAGGGGGATTGAAAATATGGAGTACATGGGAGCCGTGAAGTGTTTTTTTCCTTTATGGTTTAAAAAAAACAGGAGTTGCCTCAAAGACAAACAAGCATATGAAAAGGTCCTCCACAGAGGATGGTGTTAGGGCATTGCACACTGAAGTGACACCCAGATTACGCCGCTTTTCACAGTCCAGATTCAGGACAGACAATAGCACTAACTGGTGCGGATTCAAGATGGAGCAGCCGTTGGGAAGGGAGTTTGGCCGTCTCTCATAGAGCGAAACATGCTTTTGCCATCCAGCTTTGCAATCATGCTCTTGATGTTTATCCAAGTGCATTGAGAACTTGTGCTAACACCAAAATCAGCTCACAAATGTTTACAGAAACGTTGTTCATAATTACTAAGATTTGGAAGCTACCGAGATGTCCTTCAATAGATGAGAGAACTAGTCAACTGTGGAACACCCAGACAGTGGCATACCCTGAACCATCCAGCCACAAGACGACATCGGAGAGCAGTGAAGTTACACTGCTAGGTGAAGGAAGCCCATTGGAAAAGGTGACCCGTTCTGATTCCAATCGACATTCTGGAAAATAGAGACCAGTGGTTTTCAGGGGGTTGAGGGCAAGGAGAGAAGGAAGGAAAAGGAGCAGCACAGAGGATTTGGAGGGCAGAGAAACCTTCCTGTGTGACATCATAGCATGCACACATTACACTAGAGTGGACATCAGCAACTGTAGATATGATGTGTCTGTGGCTTCTTTGATGGAAACGAGTGTCCACGCTCGTCATGGTATGGTGTGTCCATGGTGGCGTTGTGGGGAGATGGCCCGTGGGGACTGCACTTTTCTCTTAGGTTTGCTCAGCACCTAAAACTGCTCTTAGAAGGCCCATTAAAAACAAAAAACCCAAGCATGCTTACCCAAGCCACGTGGTGTGTTCAACACTAGAAATTTTTAGAGAACGAAAAATTTTTAAAAAGTATCAACCTAAAACTTCATTTAAATGGCAGTGTAGTTTTCAGAAAATCCACCAGCAAGGGGGCGAGTCCTTCAAGGCCCAAAGTAAAGTAGCTAGAAATGAGAATTTGGAGTCCCAGAAAACCAACGTGAACTAGTCACATTTAAGAAAATATGGTCGAATATTCAGTGAAAAACTTATTCATAAAGCTCCGAGTTAATGGATTTTATGGGGTAGTAAATGTTTCTTAAATCTTGGAACTGAGTCTAAGATTTAAATGCCACTATTTAATATTAGTACCATAAGCTCAGAAATCGAACTAAAACCCATTACTCTTCTCATTGAATGCATCCTCTTAACTACTACGGCTTTTCATAAAGCCGTGGCTGCACTTTGTGCAATGCATTTATGAAAGGATCTGTTATGACCAGAATTTGTGGTTAAAAATAACCACCTGGTGAAACTTAAGCACCTCCAAGTAACAGAATACAACCCACTGGCAAAAAAGATGGGCTACTGCCACACTCCACAGGTGACTTTCAAAACCATTGTATTGGGTAAGAGAAGCCAGACACAAGAGGACACTTATTATGTGACTCCATTTGAATGACATTAGATACAGCAAATCTAGTCCATAGTGACAGAAAGCAGGTCAGCATTGGATGAGCTGAAAGGGGTGCAGGAGTGAGGGAGCCCATTAACTGGAGAGGGCCCAGCACTGACCCCCCTTATGGATCTTGATGGTGCTGAGGGTTATCCGGGTGTCTCCTCTCATCTCACTCCAGCTGCCATCACAGAATACCACAGCCGGGCAGTTTCCACAGCTCAGCAGACAGGCAGCCAAGGAGGAGACCCGTGCACGATGGAGAACCTCCCAAGGCCGCGGGCCTCCCACAACAGTGAACAGGCTGCAGGATGGTGGTCCTCGTCTTGGAAGTTAGACAGGTGTCCTTTTAAGGTTCCTTCCAAATCAGGGACTTTTATTCTGCCTCCTGCTGCATCCCAGTTTCCTCTTCTTCAGTCATACATGACGACATGAGCAGCCACCCTGGTGTGCCAGGGCCATAATGTCACACCACACAAGCCTCGTGACATTTGAGGTGGAAATCTACCCATTTTCCAGATGTTGCTACTAAGGTCCAGACAGGTTGTCCGTCTTACCTGGGAGCACAGTGTGGGCACAGGGGACAGAGGCAGAGCCAGTGTTGAGTGACAGATTCCTTGCCCAGAAAAGGCTTGTGCTCAAATAAGCATGGCGTGGCTCTTGGATGGAGAAGCTCCCTGGCCACCCACCTGTCTGCCTGGGCCCTAATAACCACCCCCACGGCTCTCTGGGTCAAGGTCCGTGGCTTGCTGCTTTGATCACCCTGCCCCTTACTCATGGCCAGTGAGCACTGTCATCTGGCCTCTATTTTTGAGGAATCCCATGGGATTTTTGCAACAGCATCTCTACTGCCCTTCTGCCCTGGGAGGAGGGCCACAAGCACCTCAGTGAACAGGCACCCCTCAGTTCATATCTGTGTTGGCTGCTCAGAGACCAGTCCACTGACCCCCGAGTCTGCCAGGCTCACATAACTTTCCACCTTTCTCACGGTGCTTGTTCTTTCAAGGTCCAAGAGCCATCGCAGCGGGGGGGTCTTTGCTGGTGTGTTCTCTGCCATACACCATGGGAGCATACTCTTGATTGGTTCCCCTTATCCAACCTACTGGGTCACGCTCCTTGATCCAGTGTCTTACTGCATGAAGTCCGCGATGCTCTCCCAACTCCTGCCTCTGCAGGTCCTAACGCTGCCCCTTTGGTGTAGAGTCCCTCTTCTCTCCTGGCAGCTCCAGCTGTGCTGTGCCTTAAACCTGGTCATTGGTCCAAGAGCCACTGGGGGCCGTGGAGTGCACGTTTCCTTGCGATACAGAGGTCCCCACACCATCTGCAAGCCTCTGACAGGGAGGCGTGGACCCAGTCTGGCAGCCCAGAGGTGGAGCGATTTTGAAGTTAGAGATTTTAAGTGCATTAACTAAGATGGCACATCCCATATCGCGTGGCAGTCTCCTCCGCTGCATCTCGGCCCCAGAATTGCTGTGGCGGACCTCCCAAGGTTGACAGCTGAAACTCCTCTGGAACTTCACTGCTCTTACAGTGAGGCCCCAGGCTCCAACCTTAGATTTTGTCATTGTGGCTGCTGGAGAAGAATCTATGTGCCACCAAGGAAAATGACTGGATTTCAGACTTGGCATTTGATTACTGACTATGTAACTTCAGCCTTTCATTGTCTTTCTCCAGGAAGCCACATAAGAGGGCTAGGAGAACTTAGGGGACGGGGCTAGTGGCAGGCCCTGCGAGCTCAGACGCACCCTTGTCTGGCAGTGTGCCACCTCCATGTGCATCTGGCATCTTTCTGCTTTGTTTTTTCCGATCCTTTGTTTCAGGCTCTGCTCATGAGGGAAGCTGTATTAATGCAGGTGGCATATGGCCCAGAGTTCTTTGTGACTAGGGCCTGCTTATGTGGGCTCAAGAGTGAAGCTAGTCACAGGTGATAAAAACCCATTCAAACTGGATGCCATTTTAAAGCCCTCCCTCCCTCCGTCTTGGGCTCACATAACAAATCCCATCGTGCTGCATTTTGAGCAGCCCCTGGTTAGGGTGGCTCCTGTGGCGAGTCTGCCTGCGTTTTTGTCTTGACCTCATTCTCTTGTGGGCTCTACCCCAAGGTGGAAGGGTGGCCACCAGCAGATGCTAGCTTAGTTCCTAGGCTTGGGAACCTAGTAAACGTATCTCTTTTTGAACTCTTAACAATTTTTAGAAGATCTCTGGTTGGCCCTGCTTTAGGTTAGTAAACCCCAGGGCACAGGGGAATGTAGGCATGTGGCCTACCCAGTGTTGTATGTCCCACTTGGCTTCCCGAGTTATGTGCGGTTTTCCAGAAGTCAGTACATTACTTAAAACAAAAAGACTCGATAGACAAAAATAATGGGAAAGGCAGGAGACAGCTAGATTTGCCTGGATTTCCAGTTTGAAAATGCTTTTGTAAGGCGATCTGTATACATATTGACATCTGTTAGCTCAAGCCATTCTCTCAAGTCCAAGGCTCTGATCTTCATGAATGGATCATTCCTATATTCACATTGCAGATGTAGGAACTAAAGGTCAGAACTGCAGGGTGGGTCATGTGACTGAGCATTGCTATTAGTCTAAACTGCTTGCAAATTTCAAAGACTTGGTATTTAAAGTATATAACTTAACATTTGTATCAAATACATGTGCATGCAATACGCTGGATGTATTAAGTAAAATATACTGCTTAAATAGTAAAATCGGGTGGAATTATTTTAATATAACTTCTAGAAAATTTAAAGATACACGTTTCATGTGACATTTCTATGGGATGGTGCTGGTTTCAGAGTCAGGCAGCCATGACTGTTCTAGGGTAGAGATTGGATGGGCCTGGGCATATCTTTCCTAGACTGCCCTATCAAGGTGCCAGAAACTGAGTGGCTTCAACAATAGAAGCTCATCTTCTCATAGCTCCAGGGGCTGGGAATGTGGTCTATCCTCAGTTCAAGACTGAGGTGTTGGTGGGCTGGCTTCTTCCAAGACCATGAGGACCCGGTTTCTGGAAGTTGTTGCTATTCTGTGCCCCATAGCACCATCAACACCATGTTCTTCCCGCGACTCTCCATCTCATTTTCTCTGCCTGTTTCGATTTGCAAATGTCCCGTTTTTATGATGACCAAGTCATGTTGGCTGGGGATTGCCCTGAGGATGCATTTCCAACTTCAGGACTACAACACGTGAATGGGCGACACAATTCAGCATGTAGCACCAGGCTTTTCTGACTCCAGCGCCCATGCTTTCCCAAGACTCAATAATAGTCCAGGCAAGAGTGTGATGCGTTCCGTGAAGAGAAGAGAAAGGGGATGAGGTGAAGGGCATCAGAACCAGATTGGGAATGTCTAAGAAAAGCCTCATGAGACACACGGGGGTGGTGGGGAGACGGTCTGCTATCTGAGACACACCTCCTAGTAAGTTTTGTAAGTTCTCTAGATTTTCCTACCATTTTGTCCTTTTGGATGGCTATAACAAAATGCCACAAACTGGTTGGATTATGAATAGTAAATTTATTGTGAAAATTCTGGAGGCTGGAAAGCCAAAGATCAAAATACCAGAAGATAAGAGGTCTGGGGAGAACATACTTCCTGGCTCACAGATGGCACCTCTGGCTGTATCCTCACATGGTGAAGAGATGGATTTCTCCGAGGTCTCTTCTGTTAGGACATGTATCCCTGTTATGGTTTGAATATGAGGTGTCCCTGCAAAGCTCCCATGTCAGAAGTGAAATGTTTAGGTCACAGCATTCACAATCCAGTCAGTCCACCCTAGTTGGAATGGACTAACTGGATGGTATCTGTTGGCAGGAGGGGTGTATGTGGAAATGGCTCACTGGGGGTGTGCCCTGGAAGGGTGCATCTTCCCTGTGGCCTCTTCCCCCTACTCTGCTTCCTGACCCATGGGCTGAGCAACCTCCCTCATTATGTTCAGCCTCATCTCAGGCCCAGAGCAAAGGAGTTGTTCGTCTATGGACTGAGAGCCCTCTGAAATCTGGAGCCCCAAATAAACTTTCCTTCTAAGTTGTCTTTGATTGGCACTTTGGTCAAAGCAGTGGAAAAGCTGACTAGATCATTATTTGTGAGAAATGTGCTCATGACCTAATCATCTATTAAAGCCCCACCTCCTAATAATGTCTCCTTGGGGTTAGGATTTCACACAAATTTGGGGGGGACATAAACAATCAACCTCTTGCATCCTATCTTCTTGCAGGCCTCTGTCTCCCAGAGGATTTTTTTTTTTTTTTGGCAAGTCTCCATTCCAATCCATCTCTGAGAAGAGGTTGATAGGCATCTGGGGCAATATTATCTGGTCACATTCAATCCCAAAGCAGCATAATTTTTCTTAAATGAAATACCCTCATGATCACTCACTTCCCTCTTGAACGTTTCCCAGTATAGATTCATCTCCATGCTTGTGAAGTGACTGAGGCTGTTGGGTTGTTGCTATTTTGGGGTAAGACAGAGATGTACGAGGGGACCCTGGGAAATAGAGGATGCTATCTTTACCCTGTTCAGACGTTGTTCATTACGTACACTCAGCAAATGATAAGCAGGCTGCAGAGATGCCTGAGCCAGCTTAGTTCCCATTGCTAATTTGGTTGTATTTTTTCAGAATGGTGATAGATTTTATAGCTTGAAAATATTGTTTCTTCCTGTTGTAGCAGCTCATTTGAATCCATTCATTCAGTTCATTCGATACAGCTGTGGGGAGCTGTGGTACACTGTGGGGTACACAGTGGGGGCCAGAAAAGCACAAACCTTGCCCTCCAGGATCTGAGTGGCCTTTACCCTGAGAAGGACTCCATTATTTAAGTGAGGTGCCATGTGGAAGTCCCCACTGAGAATAACTGTCTCCCTCACCTCTTCCACCCTCCCTTCCTTAGGATGTCAAACCTACTTCTCGCTAGATGGTTCTGATCCAGAACAAATTTCTTGCTCTCTTAATGTTAGTTTTCTAAGTTGTAAAGAAGGGACCAGGGCTGGTTTTCCTGGAGAATGCTCCCAAGGTTGTTAGACAAGGTCATCTACAGAAGCCACCTGGGGTGGTAAAGACTAGAACACAGAAAAATGGAATGCTCGCCCTGTCATGCTAAGTGGGTTTTGCAGGTAAAAATACTGCTTTATCTACTCTTCTCCATAAGAGCCAAAGAAAACAGGGAAAGGAAATTGATGGTGGAGAGGAAAGGAGGGTTTTTCCAGAATGGAGTGAAATCATCACAAACAACTCAGTCTCCTGTCTTCTTCCCCCTTCCCTGTTCCCAGACCCATTGCTACCCTATGCTATGACACCTGGATTCTCAAGTCCAGCCCAGATCCTTTCTCCCAGGCACCATGTGTGCTTGTTCCTCTGCCCTCTGGTTCCTTCACCGGGATGGCCCACAGATGCCTGGAACTCGAGGTGTCTGATCTTGAATGCATTACTGGCTCCAACCTGTTCCAACCTCAGCTGTGCCCGAGTACCCAGCTCTGTCATGCCAGCACCCCAGGGGCATCCTGAGCATCTCCCTCTTCTCAGCACCCAATAAGTGATCATTTCTGGGGCCTTCTGCACTCAATGAATGAATGAATCCCCGGTTCTATGTCTGTACCCTGAGGACAGCCCAGGTGGCCTCTCCTTCATGTCTTGAGATGACGATGGCAGTAAACCATCAAGCAGTGAATCTTACTCAGTGAAGCCTCGCCCTCACTTGTCTCCTTCGAGCATCACACACCTAGAGACGGTGTTCGATTCCTGTTGTCTTCACTCTTCTCCAATCCTCAGTTCTCCACCTCGTAGTCAGACACTTAGGTGTAGCTACTATCCCAGAACAGCTCCTCTACTCGCCCCCAGTGCCCACTCTCTGGGGAGGGAGCCAAAGCACACACCACTCCAGCTTCCAGAGTCAAACAGATTGGAGAGAAGTCAGGTTTCTAGAACATTCTTTGTGCTTGCTTCCTGGAGTAAAGGGACTTGCTCAGAGCCACATGGAGCCTTTCATAAATCTAACAGCCCTTCCCCAGCTCCTCCCTAGCAGCGAGTTCTTCCTGCCTAAGCTGAGCTCTGGTGGCCCAGCCCTCTCCACGTAGCACCGGCAGTTTGCATCTCGCTGGCTCATCGAGTTGGGCCAGTGCTCAGCACTGGGGTCTGACAGACTCGGCTCAGCAGTCTGGACATAGACAAATTATACATTTGTCACAACCATTCTTACCAAGCTTCACCCATTGTCCCAGCAACGCATCAGCGGAGCCCGATATCATTCTGTGCCCACAGGCAATGGGGATGGCTAGACTGAACCAGACGGCCCATGTTCTGCCCAGGCTGTCCTCAGTGTGCTGAATCCCATCGTCTCTCAATTGCCTCCTGCCCACCACCCCTCCGTGCTCTGGTTCCCGTATAGTGAATGAAGACTCCTGTGACAGTGGCCCGACATCTGAAGAACTCAAAGTGATTTCCATGCCTTGTGGAGGACCAGTGTCAGCTCTGCCTCTCGGGAATTCAAGGTGTGGGGTCTTTTCCACGCTCTACACCCTCAGAAACAGCCAGAGCCCGGCCTGGAGGGAATAGAGACCATACTTGCTGGACCACACTCAAGGATGGCAGGAGGCATAAGGTGATGAGTCCCGATTACCCCTTATTCACCAGCTCCTCGTTTGGGCCAGGATTTCTGCTGCCTGTTTCATGTACATTACCTTGTGTACACTTGGACTATCGCTGAGCTAGAGGTGTCTAGCTGCCCTTGCTTTTTAGATTAAGCAAGTGAGGCTCAAAAATACATTGTCATGTTGCTAAGTAGTAGGGCTATGACTCATTCCCAAGCTTTTCCGACTCCAAGTCAGGAATAAACAGTGCATTGGTATCAACTCTGAGTCAAACGCCAATCCTCTTACTTTGGATGGTGTCCCTTGCTTCTTTTCCTGTATGTCCTTTGATCTTTCATTCTGCCATCCAAAATCATCTTCCCCGGGGAACCTCCCTCCAACAACCCAGATTCATATAACCTGACCACATCGGCTTTCCACTACCCAGTTCCTGCCCCGCGGGTGTGCGGCTTGGCACGTGCGCTGAGATGTAATCACCGTGTTCCATCTGCAGTCGAAATTCAGTTCTTGCCTTACTGGTTGAGCAAGTTTCTATGCTGCTCAGCTATAGCAGTGTTACACTAGGCTCTTGGATTGTTGACAAGACAGAAATAACCTGTGTCCCCAAGGTTCTCCATCAATGATGGGCTGTCCCTGGTGCAGGGGCTGCCTTCCATTGTGGGGTCTTTGGAAGCAGGCAGGTCTGAGTCCGAGACTTCACCCCGATTATTTGGGTATTCATAAAGCAAGGACTAGGTATAATTTCCCAGTGTCCCTAATGCTGTCAACCCAGAATTCCATCTCATGATTTTGCCATTTCAACAATGTTATGTAAATGGCATCATGCAATAGAAAACCTGGAGGCTGGCTTGTCACCCAGCATAGTCCAAGTTAGTGCATGTACCTATTTTTTTTTTTATTTTTCATGGTATAGATGTACTGCAGTTTAAACCATTCATCTGTTGAAGGATATTATTTTCAGTTTTAGGATGTTATAAATGCATCTTCTGTGAACATCCACGTACAGGTTTTGTGTGAAGACAAAAGTTCTCATTTCTGAAATAAATGCCCTAGAGCACCATTGTTAGGTCCTACTGTTAGAGTCTAAAGAATCTGCCCATCTACTCTCCTTAGTAGTCACCCCATTTTGTGTCCCTCTTCACCTTACATGAAACATCTGCTTTCTCTACATCCTTCCCAGTGTTAGTATTGCCCCTTTATGAAGGCGCCTCGCCAGCGTGCCGGGGGGAGATCGCCCCGTTTCCCTAATTGTTGGTGCTATTGAACATTTCTCATGTTTTTATTTGCAATCTGCACATCCTCTGGTGGTATGTTTTGTGTTTGTTTTTTCCCCGTTTTCTAATTGGATTGCTTGTTTTTCCATGTCAAGTTTTGAGAGTTCCTTTTATACATGGTTAAATATAAGTTAGTTATGATTTTATATGAATTACTGTCTGGGGCTCAGTCCCAGCTCCCCCGTGGCCCTGCCCCTGCCCCAGAGGGGGGGTGCAGATGGGGTGCTTGCTTGCATCTTGGCAAGAGGCCCTCAGACCAGCCTTTGGTCCTGGCTCTGGGGGAGGAAGCGGGGCCACAGTCCCTGCTGTGGTTTGAGGCTGGAAGGGGGTGTTTGTTTCAGGAGGTTGTCCCTCACCTGGTCTTTGGAGAACCCAGGCTTTTGCTAGGCTGGTCTGTTTGTGCTGCTCGGCTCACTGGACCCTGAAGAAACAGATCGGAGACAGGCCAATCTAGGACATTTGAGACCAAAAGGCAAACCTAGGACTCGGGATCCAAGGTAACTTAGAACCAGCCAGGGACCTCAATCACTTTTTTTTTTTTTTTTAAGTGTATAACCCTCAGGGTTTACAGTTATACTCTAAGGGAAGAAAACAGAAGTTTGTCTATTTTATCTTCCCAGAGGTAGAAGCCTATTAGAAATTTTGTCATACAAACAGTTCAAGACAATGCTTGGGAGAAAAATGTCAGTGTGTACAAAATTCTTCTTGGAGCCTCTTTGCCAGATACAGACAAAGTGTAGCCAGCTGATAAAGGGCCTGGGCTTATGGTTTTCAGTTCCCTGGAAACCATTACTAGCCATATTTCTTCAGCCCAATTATTTCACCCAGGTTAAAACAATTGAACTGTCTTTAGCTGTCCAATGGGCTCAGGGTGGCATTCTCATGGGCTGGAGTGGAGAATTAACTTGGAGGCTCCATGTCAGTCCAACAAAATATAGTTCAACTTCTAACCAAGCAATGACTACTTCCACTCAAGGAAAAGAATCCCAACGGAACCTGGAGCACTGCACCGTGCAGGGCAGCCCCACGCACCTGCTGTGTTTCTGACTAGGGCAGCCTGCTTGCCGTCCTTCCTCTCTCCCCCACCCCCCTCCATGCCTCCATTATTACAGGTTAGCTGAGCAGTTCTTGCACTGGGCTCTGGAGCTAGAAATACCAGCAGAGCCCAGTCCCTGACCTCAAGGCCTCCAGCAGGAGCACAGCAACACGGGTGTCTGGCAATAGGTGTGGCAGGGGCCTTCCACAGGGGCCTATAGCTGTGCCAGGCATGGCAACGGCTCTTCAAGATACAAGTGTTGTAGGGAGTTCAGACCTCAAATGACCGTTTGCTGAATTTAGTCAGCCATCTGTAGGGGAGGACATTAAGAATAAACCCTCCCTGTAACACATCTTCAGCCCAGCTCAGAAGCTCGGGGATGAAGGAAGAGGATTCCTGATGGGTGGAATTCAGCTTCCAGCCAGAGGGGGCACGGGCTAAGGAGCTGGGAACCATTAGACGTCCGTCATACCACCCGGCCGATTGTGCAAATGTGGATTTGCAGAATGCTAAAGATCCAAACAAAACCCAAGCCCAGTGTGTTTTGCTAAGGGCTGTGTTAAAAGTCAGTTCGGCAAACGCAGAGGGTAGTTTCAGGCTCTCATTTGACACCACGCTGGAAGGATTCTCTGGCTGTGGGGGTCGACTCTGAGGAAGGGACAACTCCCGGCACTTGTCATAAGCAGCACTGTACGTGGCTGTGGTGTTAGGACAGGCTGGCCCATGAGAATGAGCTGCTTATTTCCTGCAGTGCTATAGGTTTCCTGGGCTCCCACGTGGGGCTGCTTCAGCTGGAGGGCCAGCTGATGGGAAGGCCCAAAAACTTTCATTCACACATCCTGTAGTTTGGGCTGTTGACCGGGCATGTGGCTGCCCGTTGTCCTGCAGGCTGACTGGCATCATTACAAGGTGGCCTCAGAGCCGAGTTTCAAGACAGCAAAAGCAAAACAGCACTGCCTCTTGGTCTAGGCTCTGGAGATTGCTCGATGTTCCCTCCTCTGCATTCCACGGTATAGGAAGGGCAGCCTCAGTTCACCTTGAGGGGAAACTGCCCAAGCATGAGACTCAGGCAGGCATGACCGTTGAGGGCCACCTCCTATGAGTTCATCCACATTAATACCAAGATTAGTTTCACCATTTGATTGATGTGCAGAGATGCTTAGTAACTTACAGGAAACTTACACAGCAAACCGGGTGAAGAATTCAAGGTAATGTTTCTCTTAAATTCAAGCTCATATGATCCTCAAAATAAAGTCTGCACATTTCCTCATGTTTTACAATTTATAAAGTTTTCTGATAGTGATATGATCACTATGAGTTTTGTTTGAACTTCACAGAAGCCTGCTTAGTTAAATGTAGTATATTTTGGATATCTACCCAATCTCTGCTGGAGCAACTCGAATGAAGTTTCACAAACTGGGTGACTTAAAATGTATTGTCTCACAGGAGGCCAGAAATCTTAAAAAAAAAAAGAAGATATCAAGGTTGCTTCCTTGTGAGGCTGTGAGGAAGCATCTGTCTCATGGTCCCCTCAGTTCTCAGGTGTCTGAGCATCTCATTCCTTGGTTTGTTGAAGCATCACCCGAGCTTGACCTTGACCTTCTATGGCATCCTCCCTGTGTATCCAAGCTCAGTCTTTTTTCAACAAGGACACCAGCCCCAATGGACAGAGACCCATTCTCCAGCATGGGTCATCTTGACCAAGCACTTCTCAACTATTTCCCAACAAGGTCACACTCAGGTTCTGTGAGCTAGAGTATCATGTATCTGAGGGGCTGCAATCCATCTGACACCACCCACAGTGTGGAAAATGAAGCTCTGATTTTCAGAAGAGAAAAGTGGATGCTCCACCCACACTTTATGCACATGTGCAGTGTTACTTCTCTCTGGGACTCCAGAAAATGGAGTCCCAGAGAGAAGTGCCAAGTTAGTGAAAGTCATACAAGTCAGCACCGGCAGGGACCCCGGGTTCCACCATACACCCTTCATCCTCACATACACACTGGAGACTAAAGGGCCCTTTGGTGAGATGTCCCGAAATCATAGATCATTTATAGCCTCAGAACAACTGTAAGATATTACCCCCGAGTCTAAAGCCTGCATGGCCTTCAGACTCTGGAGAAGCCATTGCCCCTAAGACAAAAAGGTGTGAGTATCAAAAAGAAACCTTCAAGAATGAGTCCAACCGCCAGGCAGATAGTCATGCCATTCTGTTGGTGAACAGCTCTGCTAGGGCCAGGAGCTAGCTCTGCTCAGTAGTACATGGATGCTAAAGTGGATTTGCTAATATTTACTTCCACCGTAACCAGAAAGGTGAGAGGGGAGGGAGAAGCCCTAACAGAACCTGGCAGTTATACCGAGTTAAGGTGGATGAGTTAAGGGCAGAAGGTTAGAACTTGTGGGGCAGAATGTCAAAGAAGGGAGCAGCAGGGGGAGGCCTCTAGCTCTGTGGGGCCTCCCTTTACTCTGGCCGAATCTTGAGCAGGGCAGGCATTTGAGGTCAATTCTAAGCCAGGTGAAAGAATCCTGGGAAGTCGGAAGGTCAAACAATGCCTGGAGCTCAAACAGGGCAGGGATAGGTCACCTTCCACCAGCATAGGTGGAAAGATGTTGTCATGCCCAGGTGTCAGGTGGCGTACTCAGTGTATTGCTTAGAAGGGTGGTGAGGTTAGCTGTAAGTCCAGGCTGCTTGGGATCTGCCCCTTCAAAGCCAAGAAGCCTCAAAATGAGCAAGTTGATCAAAACTTAAGTGCACCCCAGAAAAAAGCCAGACACTTTTTAAAGGAACACAACAAAATCCAGCACAAAGGCAGTGTCTAGAATCCAATAAACCTTATCCAACCTGCTAAAATGGGAAGATATCTGAGAACTGGAAGGAAAAAAAAAACTAATAGGAGGAGATACAGGAATGACAGTGATGAAATTATCAGATAAGACCATTAAGGCAGCTGTTATTAGAACATGCGGGACATACTTATAACTATAAGGAGAGAAAAATTTTTAGAAGAGTTGAAAATGGAACCAGAAGTGAATAATGAGTTGGTATTCACACCAAGAAAGGAACTGTAAGCTTGAACACAGCAGCAGTGACTAGAAAATGAAGAGGAGGAAAGCAGGTGAAGAGCCTCAAGAGCCGCTTTGGTGAATGAAGTATTTGGTAGATGTATTGAAGTAATCATAGCTGAAATGTTTCCAAACTGATGAAAACCATAAATCCAAAGAAACAGGTTCCAACTCCAAGAAAAAATAGATTAGAATCAAATCATGGTAAAGAATCCTGGAAGTACCCAATGGGGAGAAAAGGCATATTGTACGTTATATACAAATAGACAACCCGTTTTAAACCAGAGCTAAGCAAACCAGAAGGCAGTGTGGATCTTGGTGCAGTCTGTGCGCGTGCACTGTGGGGGGTGTGTGTAGCGTGTGAGTGTGTGCAACTTTGAGGCATCTCCAGAAGCTTTCCAGCTGCCATCGTGGTTCCATCCAGCTCCAGGCCTGGGAGAATCTGGGCTGGGGCCTCGTGCTTCCCGCCAGTGGGCTAGCTTGGTGATGCTCTGCGGCTCGTGCCGTGCTGATGAATGCAGGTGTGATGTCTGCCTCAGGTTGTTGCACGAGTGCCCCAAATACTCTTAATAGAGGACTCAGACATACATAGTCCACAGCTGAGAGGGAGCTCAGTGAGAGGCTGCCCACACAGGGAAGTCTGCAGTCCTCAGTGACGTTGTAAATGGGTCAAGGCAGCAGGAAGTGGTGATAGATTGCTAACTGAGGAGCAAAGCAGGCGAGAGGCAGGTACGGGGCAATTCCAGTTTTATAGGTAACTTCCTGTTTGCTGATGGTTATCTGAAAACATTTTCATAATGACACTCCTGCGTCTGTGTAGGCCCAGTTATACGCAGGTCTATCCCACCTTGTATGTTTCTTTAGCAGCAACACATTGTCCTCTCCAGAACAGTCTAACAAGAAGGCAATATTACCAACAACAAAATTAAAGTGACTTAAGAGGTACCCAGTAAATGCTTCTTATCCCTTGATATCTTCAACATTGGCGTACACACCATTATTCTTTCCATGCACCCTGTGATGCTGAGGTTCCAGGAAAATAGGGAATTGACTCCAGCTTACCTGATGGAAGGCAGTGCAGACATTCTAACCAGTTCTGACCATAACAAGTACCCTTTGGCTTCAGCCGTCATTGCACTGTTCCATTTGTCTTGAGTTCCACTTTTTCTTTAACTTATTGTAGTAAGATTCCCCTAGAACTTGGTTCTCATCCTAGGCCTCTTTTCCAGCATCAGTAATGATGTGAAGAAGCTCCCGCAGGGTGTTCCTCTTTGATGACTGCAATGGCACCACAGGATGGGGCACTGTCCTCTGCACAGCTGTGAGCTGGGCTGCTCAGCTTCCTGGGATTTTACCAAGAGCGGCTCCCACATCAGAGTCGCCTGGTGTCACGGTAACCAACTCCTAAGTGCCTCATGAAGCGCTGAAGGAGAAGCCAATGAGATTGCCTCTGAGCCCAAGTTGGCCCACACCTCGTCTTCCACAAGACTCAGGGCAAGACGAGATGCTGAGAAAGTAAGTGATCTGGGTGACATGTTAGCAGACAGTTGATAAAAAGTCTCTTTCTATAGGACATTTGGTAGTTTACAAGGCAATTTACCTGCATGGCCAACTCGAGGAGGAACTTGGGTAGATTACCTACCACGTTTTCCAGGTTCAAAACAGGTGTCCAATGCAGAAACACCCAGGGCAGAGCTTATTATCAAGGCCTATCAACACCCCACCCGTGTGGGGACGCCACACGCTTCCAGTCCCATTCCCTGAGGGCAGAACTTGGGGACACAAGGAGGGCTTCCCATGGTTCTCTAGTCCCATCACTCGGGGTAAGTGGCGTAGCCACCCAGAACATCACCCCCTTCTTTGGTAAATCAAGGATTTAACTTTTAGGATGTCAAGACTGGAGATGGTGAATTGTGATGAACCTGGCACAGGTAGGGGTTTGGCCACATGGGTTCCTTTCCCTGACCAGAGTGGTTGGTGTGGCAGAAGTCCTGAGGTCTGGCAGTTCAGATTAGACCCAGCTCCTGCAGCAGTCAACACCACGGGACAGTAAGAGCAGAAGGCTGTGGTTTTAGTATGTGTGCTGCAGTGTGTGGCATGGTATGTGCACTGTTTATGGTATATATAGGGAATGTGGGGTGTTGGGCAGGGAATGTGGGGTGTTGGGCAGGGAGTGGCACATGCATTGTGCAGCCTATGTGTGTGAACTCACTTTGGGGATGTGGCTCTGAAATCAGGCTATGGGAAGTAGGAGAGGAGCCCTGAGTGGGAGGTGGAGGCACTGGGCAGGAGATGCAGGGAGGGCAAGGCATGGTTTCAAGGGTCTTCTTGCTTTGGAAACAGCGAGCCTGAAATTGAAGGGAGGTGGTGACGGACAGGCCTGACATTCTATCCTATGTCCACACAGGGCCTGGCACAGGGGATGCACAGCGACTGCTACTCAGTGTTACTATCAATGAAGGAGCAAATGAAATCCCTCCTCATTCTGTTTCAATATATATTGTATTGAAAGATTATCACGGTATTTGAAGGAAACATTAATTTTTGTAGAAACATGGTAAACAGGAATTTTAGTAATGATCAGATCTCATTAAATTTGTCTTGCTTCCCCCCAAATCATTCAGGTCCTCAAATAGGCTCCAGTGCAACTCAAAAGGAGCCTGTAAGGTCTAGACACCCTCTCAGGGTCAGCATGACTGTTTATACATGTACCATCCACAAGACACTGTAGGGCTCACCAGAAGAGTGTCACCCACAGGTGTGCATACATGCAGATCTTTGGTTTGACGATGTCCTACCGAAGTTGATGCATTGGAAACCAAGTCCCCAAATTTACATGTTGATATTCAGATGTGGGCCCTTAGGGAGTTAAGACCAGCTGAGGTCATGAGGGTGGGGCCCTATAGATGCCTTAGTGGCTTTATGAGGAAAGGAAGAGGCACCCAAGCTCACACGCTTGCTCTGGCTCACCATACGATGCCCTCTGCCATGCTAGGGGGCAGGAACAGACCTGCTAGTGTCTGCACCTTGATCTGGGACTTCAGTCTCCAGAACTGGGAGCCAACACCACTTTGCAAACTAACTAGTCCAGCAGCAGAAAATGGACTAAGACCCACACATGCTAACCTTGGCCAGAGATCTCAGGGTGGACACCACACACATGCATCATGGTGTATGCATGCCCATAAGACCCTCAATGGGACCTCCATGCAGATGCCTAGGAACATCCAGGGGCATGACCCCACATAGACAGCATGCATAGCACTCAGCATGGAAATCCATGGACCCTCAGGAGATCAGGCTGGGAAGTTTCCATCCCTCAGAATTAGCCCAGCACTGACACTGAATGTGTGCACGTTCCAAGTCTTGGTCCTGAAAGGGGGGGGGGGGGGGCTTTCCTACCTATGGGCCTTCCTTCTGCCCCTCGCACTTCCACAGCGCCCTCTTCTGCCTCAGCCTGGGATGCCCACCTGCTCCCCTTGGGCCTGCTGGTTCTCAGCCACCTGGCGTGTCCATGGCTATAATAGGCATGCCCACCTGAGAGGGTTCCTAGGGGATCAGACTGCAATTTGGTGGGGGCTGAGGGTGGTGAATAATGGGCTTGGGTCAGCCAAGTTGCCCACGGGGATAAGATAGAAGGTGCTTTGCTTGCACAGGTAGGAGGGAGGCAGGACACCCGCTCTCAGGAGCGCTTTCTTGGGGATCTGGATGGATGCAGCTCCATGGAGATCCAGCAGGCAGAAAGGGCATTTGGGGAAGTTGCAGCAGGAGCAAAGGTAAAGATGGAAAGGTGAATGGGGACGCCACACGCTGCCAGGAGTGCACAAAGGAGGGGGTGAGACGATCACTCAGGACCAGGCAGTGTGGGTGGCAGCAGGATGAGGCAGGGCTTGTGCAGGATGGGCCCTCGGCTCTTCCAGCTCAGAGACTGGGGCTCTCAGCAGAAGCCCAGAACTTCTGCAGAAAGCTGTCCTGTAATCGCCCTGAGGTCACAGTGCAGGAGTGACTGCATCACCTTTGGAATCAAATGGCCCCAGCTGTGCCATTGGTCGCTGGGTGACCTCAAGTTACCTCCGTTTAGTCATATGCTTTGCTACATGTGAGATTTGTGTTTAGCACAGCCGATGAAGCCTGCCTGTGTCCAACTCTGAGCTTGTTCCTCTGAACACCCAGCGCCCCTTGCTGAGCCTGGCCTCCGAGCATGGAGACCTCAGGCTTCTTTGCACATTTGCCTTTTTACATCTGAAGATCTCTGGGATAGAGCTCGAGGTCTGTGAGACCCTCACCACAATGGGTCCCATGGTGAGTTTCAGCTCAGTCTCTGGTGACACCTACTGGTTCTTGGCCCGTGGGGAGAAGCCTAGAGACATTCGAGATCACAGGATGTTGGGAGCTGGAGCATATAAAGCATATGACAGCTAATGATAACCAACCATGCCACTCTGGGGTCACCTCCTGCTGGGCCTCTCTGCATTTGGGATCTGGAGGAATCTAAAAAAACACAGGTTGGGTTAAAAAGATTGTCCTACTTAAAGCCTGCCCTGGGCTCCCCTTACACAGTCTGTTCAGTAAATTGCTAAAGGAAGGAGGCACCCCAGTAAAATCCAGGTTTCTCCATGCCTTGCCCCTGTCCTCTCCCTGTCCTATGATGCCCTTGACAGTGATGTCTCCTGTGCTCATTTGTGTCCACGATGCTGCCTCCGCACAGCTTCCCGACTGGCACTTCTCCAAGCCCTGCCTGCCTCAGGCTGCACAACAGCAGCGGTCCCAGGTCACTGTCATTGGCCTGGGTTTGGTTCCCTTTGGTGTGGCTCTCCCCTTGTGCCAGCCCCGTGAGTACAGGGCCCACCTTTCCTGCTGCCGTACCAGCCTGGTGTGCACACTGTAGATATAGGCACTCGTAAGGCATGCCACCCTCTCGGCCTCAGGGAGGGAAGCCGAGGCAGGAAATGCAGCACCTGTCTGTCACGTGCAAGTTCTCGGGATCAAAACCTGGTCACTGTGCTAAGCCCCAGCAATAAATAAAGGCACGAGGTTATGAGGGAGGGATCCCGGGCACGCTTGCCCGATAACAAGGGCCGACATAAAAGACTCCGCCAGGACAGCCTTGCAGAGGCCACGCAACCTCATGTGGAAAATGTTCTGCAAGGACATCTACTCAGCAGCTATCTGTCTGACCTTGGACTGAAGCCACCCTTATCAATCCTGTGGCCAAGGATTCTTGCTTCAGAAGAACTTGTGTAATCCTTGTTCTGCCTTTAAAAGTCTCCTTGTATCCCACCCACGTTCACCGTGGCTTCCGTTGCATGTTTGCCCCATGTTAAAGCCCTCCTCGCTTATATTCTCAAACACCAGCATTCTTTAGAGAGTCTTATACAGGCTGATCTTGGAAAGCCCACCGCTTCCCCAACCCAGTCTCCACCGGCTCTTGCCATGGGTGTTTGGTTGCCACAGATGGAAACGAGTTTGTGTGGGGGTCACTTGGCAGAGAGAAGCTTGAGCCCAGGTCTCACTGTGTTCATACAAGTGTCGTCACACCTCTGGCCTAGGCAAGGGCTGCTGCCATCTGTCCATCCCCAGCTGAGCACATTCTACCAGATCAGGAGAATACAGCCCTTCAGAGCATACAGGTAGCTGAACTGCGAGGGCTTCTGGGAGAAGGCCCCAGGGTATCATCCAGGCAGGCTGCATCTGCCTGAGCCAGACTCAATCTCATGGTCTCCTTTGTACCCATCCTGGGTGCCAGGGTATCATGGGAACCCACCGACGCCATCAGCATAGACTCATTCAGTACCTACTGTGCACCAGGCACCATCTGGGGCTGGTTGCATCCCTGAAAGCTACTTAGGGCTGGAGGGCTTTGCCTCCCACTCACGTTCGTGGGGCTGGTGAAGGCAGCACATCGCGATGTTGCCAGAGCAGAACTCCCCTACTGCCACCTGGTCCCTGTCATCTGAGGAAGTACTGCTGGGGCCACGGAGCTTGGCCTGAAGGGGGTTCTTTATTCTCCCCCTATTTCACTCCTAGTAGAAGGGGACGGCACCTTCCTGCTCCCCAATAGGGGGACAGGCATTGTGTCTTGCACTTCACCAGATGCCTTCTCAGCTTGATGCCAACTGCTCTGCAGTGTGGAGTTTGCATTTTCCTCGTGAGGAGATAAGGGGGGAGATGCTCTCGGTTCAGTTGCTCAGCAGCAGTTAGAGTCAGAGAGTCAGAAGCCAAGCTCAGGCTCTCAACACCCTTGGCACAGCAGAGGTGCCAGTGGGCTTAGCGCTGCCTACCGTGTGGCCCTCGGACTCAGGCGACCAGTCAGTGCCTCCTCCTTCCCTTCTGTGCGGTACTAGGGGGGCTATGGTGAAGACCAGCTCTGACCCTTGGTCACCATTGTGATTAGTGCTACTTCCAAGTCCCCTGCAATCCCGAGTTGGCCAGCCGGCCTCCGAGTGGTAGGAGGACTGGGCTGTGTGTCTGCTGGTCTGAGTCATCCCTTCCCTCCTCTGCCTCTCCCCTGCTCTTGGAACGTCATCCGTCTCTGGTCAGCTGCACTCAGCAGTGGCTGCCGAGGGGTGATGGATGAGCAGCGAGTGGTTCCTGTCTGCCCCAGTGGGCTGCAGGCCTCCTTCCCGACCCCTGCTGGTCCTGCCACCTCCACCCCTAAGTCTCAGATGCATCTAAATCTTATGAGCTATCTGTGCCTTATCTGTTTAAATATTGACAATCCAGGTCTTCCACCTATGAGAAAGCTGATACGCAGAGTTCTAATGGGTACAGGGAGAATGGGAATCTGCCGCCTAAGATAAGGGGCCAGGACCCAGGGGACACTCCCTGGTGTTCATATCTTTCACTGCTGTCTGACCTGCAGGGATAGCCAGGTAGGGCAGAAGTGGGGACAGATCAGGGGCGGGGTGTGGCTGCCTGTTCTGTAGACAGCTACTTGAAGTTGCCTGCACACAGGCCGTCTTAGACACTGCTGTAAGCTAGGGCTTCTCTGCCTGTATCATACCCTGCTTCCCACCTCGGCCCTGAGGAAAATGGGGCCAGGAAGTCCACAGCTTGCCTCAGTCCACAGCTGACAGTGTGAAGGGCTGCACCCCACCACCCTGGCAGGTCCCTTCACTGCGGTAGACACTCGATTTCTCCTAGTAACAGGAAGCTCACACCTGCAGAGCCATCTTCCTCACCCCCAGGACTAGGAGGGCTTCAGTCACACAAGATGCAAGGGAAATTAAAGCACATGGGTAAGAGAAACACAGCCCTAGGCCACACTTCTGTAGACAGGCTTACTGCAGACAAACCCTCATTTTCCCTTTCAAGATTAAGGCAAAAACCAATCCAAGAACAGAGTAGGTATGATCCCGAATCCTGCTAAATATCTTCTGTTGGTGAAAGACATATTTCCGATTACTCCTCAGTGGTTGCTGGCTGAATCTGTGGCTAGTGGTTACAGCTGTGCTGTAGTCAGTTGCTCCTGTCCCAGAAAAGGGGGCACTGCTCTTCAGACTCAAGCCTCCTAGAGGAGGAAACTCACCGCCCAGGCCCATTCAGTCACCTGGGAAATGGTGATCTGAGGAAGAGGGGACAACAGAGCTGCCAGGGACAGACACCCGTTTCTGTGACTGGAACACATACACGGGTTTATTTTTTCACATAAAAAAAGCCTTGGAATCAGGGCTGCTGATGTTGGTTGTTGAGGCCCCTAGTGCCGGATTCTTTTGGTCTACCCATGTGGTAACCAGAGGGATGGAGATGTGGCATGTGGAGCTACGGCAGCCAACAGCTGGGAAGTGGGGTAGGTGCCGTGCCTGGTCACGGCTGGACGTCTTCCCAAGGCAGGCCCAGCTAACCTGTCCTTGCGTTTTGTAGATCGCATGACCACTTTTAGCTTCAAGGGGATGGGGAAAGAGATGGATTGTGGCTGGAGTAGACATGGATCAGCCATGACTCATCACTTGGGGATGAGCACAGTGACATCTTGAGCCAAATCAGTCCTTTCAGCAATGGAGAAGTTAGGTCGGGCTGTTTGGCTATAGAGTCGCCCTGCTGAATTTAAGTCGTGGGCATTGAAGAGCCAAGTGGGAAGGCCCATGTGGAAATCTGTACCTTCATCCTTTTGCCCCTTATATCACAGCTACTTGCCAACTTCTGTGTCACTGAGTTGTACCACCTACCTAGCCCCATCCCGCGCAGCTCAGGTATCAATGTAGTCCATTCTACTCAACCAAACGTTTACCTGAGGCCATTCATGCACTTGGTCTATCTCCAGGGTGCAAATCAGACCCAGTGCAATCCAGCCTTGTCCGAGGACCTTCCAGTGCTGTATGTCAGTTTAATAAGTGCTGGAAAGATCCACACAGCAGATCTCCCACCTAGCCTGATTTCTTGTATCCATGTTCTAATGAACCCTGGAGGCGTCTTGCAGGCAGGCACTGTGCCTCGTGTGTTATCGATCTCTGCACCTGGGCTGAACATTAGCCCTGTGTCTTACATCCCCCAGTCTTGGCCCAGTGACTGGCATATACCTGGAGCTAGTTGTGAACACTTAGAAAAGTGAGTCAATAAGGAAATGAAGAGATCGCTATCCAAACTTTGGAAGTCTGTTTTACTTTTCAAAGTCTTGGCCAAGATACCTGGGATATAATTATAGAGTAAGAGGAGCTTGGGTGTTGTATTAGAATTTCAAGAAAAAAGGTATGTTACTTGAAGAAATATGTAGGTAACTGCAGAGGCTCAGAAGTCCCAGGCAGTGCCATCTGAAGCTGGCACAGTTGGTTGGGAGTCCCAGTCTGATAGCAGAAGACTGATTTTCAGCTCATACCATGGAGCAGAGGTGAAGTCCCCGCCACTCTGCCTTTTTGTTCTCACTCAGGCCTGCAACAATTAGATAAGACCCACTGTGTTGTGGAAAGCCATCTGCCCGAGTGACTTGTTCTAACGCTAAACCCACCTGGGGCTTCCCTCAGACATGCCAGAACCAATCCTCAGCCAGGTATCTGGGCTTCCCTTGGTCCAGTGAGATTAGTGTTAAGGTTGGTATCAGATGCTAATCCTATCTCCCTGTCAAGCTTCTGAATATGCCAACTGGAGCCCAGAGCTCACGTGGGAAGCCTGCAGGGAGTGGGCTTCAAGAGGAATTTATTCGAGTTAGCGCTCTCTCCAGCTACTTGAAGTTAGAGTTTCCCCAAACACCAGAAAGAAACTTGCAGGTCTCCTAAGGATGGAAACACTACCCAATACATGCATTAGGTCTAGAAGCATCAAAGTGCTTCCTTGTCACCTTCACTTCCTGGACAGTGGGTTGAAGTTGCAGTGTGTAGAGAACTTGGACTCCTCTGGGTGTGCAGAGCCAGGCCTCAAAGTTTTCCTGGAATGAGGTCTCTAGCTTTAGGCTCCAAGGATTTCCTGTGGTCAAGTATAAACTTTTCAATGAAATGGCTTTTAAATGCTATCTGACTCCAAGTCATTTTGTCTGTCATGCTGCCAAAATTCAGGTAATGGATCGTCACTGTGTATAACCATCCATCAGTGCTGGGCCCAAGGTTTAAACCTGGCTCAGTTCAGGCCCGAATGAGCAGCTCGTTGTTTCCAAAATGCACTAGTTTACTTGGGCTGCCGTGGTATGCCGCAGTCTGGCTGGGCACAAAGTCACGAGCCACTCAAGCAGGAACAAACTTTATTTCCAAAACTCCCTCGAACGCCACGCACGTGGCCTTCTCCCGGGACACACCACACCAACCAGAAATCCCTCCTCCGGAAATCCCTCCTACCGCACTTCCCCAACCAATGGGAGCTCCAAAGTAGCAGGCCAAGGCGGACAGCAGGGGTCTAATATCCAATTGAATACACATCTTAACATAACCATTATCATCTCAATGGCTTGCTGGCATCACCTTTCAACCAAAAATGCCATGAGTCATTCCTACTTGGCTATGGCTCTCAGCAGTGGTACAGGCCAAGTGGTTGAAACAGCAGAGAAGTACCGTGTCAGGGTCCTGGAGCCAAAGTCTGAGGTCAGGGCTGCCCCAGCCTCTCTTGCTCCTGCTGGATCCTTGCCTCAAGGCACTAGATCCCCTGTCTCATTCCTGGGTTTCCTTACTGTACCAGCCATGGTGGCTCAAGACCCATCCTGCTCCAGTACCTCATCTGAACACCACTACACACTGGGCTGGAGAGTGGGACCTCAACAGATTCCGAGGAGACAACTGAATACAAACTAACCCATTTTTTTTATGTCTATCACTCCTGGTGGTATCTTTCAGGGTAAAATTGGAAGATACCACTTTTAAGAAAGTGGAAGTGACCTGATCTACCCTCTACACATTTATCAAAGGTCCCTTGCAGTTCTGCTGTGAAATAAGAACTGAAAAATAGTGGGGGAAGGACATGCCAAGGAGTGTACCGCCTACAAGACCCAGAGTCCGAACTGTTTCCGGTGTATCATCTCATCCAGCTCCCCGAGTAATTCCAGGTGCCCCTCTTGACATTTTCCCCTGGAAGCCGTCATTTCATGGATAGTATAGGAATCCTCAGTCTGTTAGGCTGTGTCCTCAGGAGGAGGAGGGCTGGGACCTGCGGCAGGGTTCTGGGCTCCAGGTCCAGCCTTGCTTCCGATTTTTGCAGGCCACAGGAAGGAGACCATGACTCGGTTGTTTTCTAAAGTGAGATCACAAGGAAGAAAGATTCTGCGACAGTAAATTTATGTGCATGGCTGTGGTTTTGACTTGCTCCATTGGTCTTTGTATAATTTAGACACTTTTATGCCGTTTAGAACACAAGAATATGAATTTTGGTGGATTAAAATCTCATTTGTGGCCCTGCATCTCCAACATTTGCTATGAGCTCTCAAACAAGAGCATAATTTACTATTAGAACATTTTATCTAATGAAAAGTCCTGATCGATTTGGATCAATTTAGCTCAGGGTCTTTTTTCTTGGAGAGACAGTCTCCATAAACAAGAATCTTATCTATACCCAGAATAATGATGGTGCTCAAATTGCCCCGAGGCAGAAAGTTGTCTGGGCTCTTTCAAAGATTCTAATGGCGATTCTAATTACACCCGTGATTTAGAGCGATGGTCCTCTCCATCCATCCGTGCTTTCAGAAGCGCACAGGGAGCCCTTCCTTATGGTGGGGGACCTTCCATGACCTCCTGCTCACCCCCTGGCCTCGTCAGCAGCTCCTGCTTCAGCTGCATTTCTTATTCTCGGGACCCCGAAGTGGCTTCTCCCAGCCCCTTGCCTTTGGGCCACTCTTAAGACCAACCAAGTGCCGTCCCCTTGGGGATGCTTCCCACCTTCCCTGGTCAGGACCAGATCTGTCTGTCCCCGCTTTCTTGATCATTGCCCTCTGTTTGCTGGGTTCCTTCACCCTCCCAGGGAGGGATGCTCAGGTGGCCAGGGCAATGGTGGGGGTGCTCTTGGGGAATGCCACTGACTTCCTTGCTTGGCCTCTGCAGGTGACCAAATAGCACCTGCCATTTTCTGGTCAGTGTGTCAATCACTCCTGCAAGAGCCACACATGTCCTCAGGCCTTTTGAGGACCCCTTCTTTGGGCAAGGCACATCTTTCCATTGCATGCCTTCCCAGATCACCATGAGTGGACACCCTAGTGTCCCCACTGCTGCAGTACCCCAGGCGGCAGGCTCCCCCTCGCCAGAACAAGGGACCATCATTGCCATCTCCACAGTGTCTGACCCAACCTCAGAATTTGAGTATGTCCCAATGAATTTCACTTCTAGGTGTAACTAATATGCACTGGTCAAAAATGACTAGAAGACCAAGAGAATAAAGACCACCAGGGAAAGGGAGAAGGGTATAGTACTGGAAGTTGAAATGGGACAAATTATGTGCGTTTTAGGAAAATGCTAAAGTGAGCCTCACAGTTGTGTGTAAATAATGCATAAAAAAGGGCTACAGAAAAAAAAGGTCTCTATTCAGGATTGGCCATGTTGAGCTGGCCATCCAGATAAGCCTCCGACCTCTGACCCCCTGTGAGCTCGGAGGCTCCTGGGAGAGAAGGCCAATGGCCATCCACTGCACACACAGCCATTCCTGTCTGCAGGGCTCCCAGCACAAGAGCTATCTTATCTACTTTCATGATCTGAGGAGAGAAAGCTCCTTCCAGGCGGGGCTGGAGCAAGAAATGGAGACCTTTCCCTGACAATTTGAGAACACTTGAGTAATAGGTGCATTTTGTAGACATCAAATGAATTTGTGCCCAGAAGCATCCGCACAGAGTCGTTTCCAGTAAACAGCCGAGTCTGTTATTAGCATCTATCTGGCCTCCTGGAACCAAGAGAGGTTCTGCCTGCTGTGGAGGAAAATGCTCCGTGTTGGAACCTGCTGCTTGCCGGCTCTGTGGCCTGGCCCCAGTGCAGTCCCATGGGGTCAACCAGTCCGTTTCCCTGCTGCCAAGGGCCAACTTCCTGGGCACGGGTGTGACTTGCGTGTGCTCAGAATAGCCCATGCTCTGCTGGGCTCTCGAAATTCTTTTCTTGAATTTGTCTTGTAGCTGAAGTCTGCTGGGACAGTGGAGCATGTGCCAGAGGAGCCCCGGCTAATGCACGTGTGTCCACTGTTGCTCTGTTCGTCAGTATAGTGCTCACCGTGCCCTGTGAGCACCAGGAAACGGTGTCCACCAATGGCCGAGTGAGTAGGGCACTGGCAGCACTACGATGTCACACCTTCCATTGGGACCACAGCTTGGATTGCCAAAAGATGCCGATGGCATTGTACGAATCATGAACCAAGGAAACCCGTTGTACCCTTTGTTAGTCATGTAACCTCCCTGTATTAGCCAACCACACACGCAGACAGTAGGGAGGTGGGAGGTAAGAACTCATGGTTGGATTTCCATCCAGTCCTTCCTAACTCACTAGGAAGCAAGAAGTTCTTAAAATGTCCAGACGACAGTTGAAAATACCAAGTATCTTCGGGCTTTCATAAGAACTATACACACACGAGCTGAAAGACACCAGGTGGATAACCTTGGTCGTTCTACATGTTAGTAGAATGCTCTGATATTTGTATTTAAAAGTGACAATCCTTGTTCACACTACCCCAAAGTAGTCTATAGATGCAGTGTGATCCCTAACAAAATACCAATGACATTCTTCGCAGAACTGTAATAAGAGACCCTAAGATTTGTATGGAACTATAAGAAGTCCTGAATAGCCAGATAAAGAGAGCAGAGTAGGTATTTTGATTATGACAAGAAAGCCATGGTCAGAATATGGCTCCAGCCATGAACAGAACACAAAGGCCTGGACGTTCACCCTCACGTCCCAGCCAACCCATCTCCATCAGAGGAGCGGAGAACGAGGCCCGAGGGAAGGCTTCCCCAGGTCGTGTTGGACGGGCATCCACGTGCCCAGGAATACAGTTACACAACTAGTTAGAAAGACTCACTCAGAATGATCACCAGAGGCTGGCCGGTGGGGGCGCAGCAGGGCTAGGGAAAGCGATTGCTAGGCGACTTGTTACAGTCACATAGGAAAGAGGCTCCGAGGTGCCCTGGCCCGGTGACAGGTGACAATTGTGTCACTCATTAGACATACAGAGCGTAACAAAACAAAATTGGCACTGCACATTATAAAGGTGACACGTGAAACCCATGATAATTGCTTTTTCTTTAGCTAGAATTGTATTAAATAGCAAGTAAAACCTCCTATAAACAGGCCAAAGGGACTTGAGAAAAAGAGCTTCAGATTTTCAGGTTTATTGGCACCTTTTTCCCCCAGGGTTTAAGGTTTTATTAACAAGAGGCTCCCTATTTTCTCATTGTATTGGGTCCTGCGAGTTATGCAGCTGGCCCTAGTACAGGGACAAAGGAGATCAGCTGAGGAGTCCCACTCCGATTCAGTTCTAGGACTTCCACTTACCAACCATCTTGCCCTACTTAATAATTATTTCAAGTTGAAGTACAAATGCAGACATTGCGCAAGTCTTAAGTCAGGCTCTAGACTTTCGGGTTCCTCTCAACAACCCCACCCTTCCTGTGGGATACCAGTTCTCATTCGTTCTGCCCCAAAATGTACCTATCACTCAAGTGTTTTCAAGTTGTCCCAATGGAAAGGGGCAGAGAACCAACTAATTGGTTAATCCGGTTGGCTGGATAACTCCAACCCCGGGCCAAAGCCTGCGACACAAACCACCTTCACTGGGAACTATTTCAACATCTCCCCCGAGGGCACTTCAGGCTTCTTGCCCAGCCCACTCCATAACTGGCTCACAGATGGCATCTTTAACATGCCACTCTGATCATGTCTCACCCCTATTATGTTTTAGAATGCTTCCATGGCACCCTAGTACCCTGAAGGGGAGCGTCTTTGAATACCTTCATGTGGCCACCAGCCCATGCTGATATGGCCCCAGATGCTACCCGTTCTACTTCCCAAGTTAGTCGGGTCATTGTGAAGTGGCAGTACTTCCCAGGAGGAACTCTAGGGAGGATGGCTACATGGTGTTCCTCCACCTGATTGGCTTTTACCTGCTTTTCCAAATTCAGATCTGGTCTTGCCTCCTCCAGGAAGCCCTTCCTGACTTTATATCTGCCAAGGATTATAACCCAGGTGTACTCATAGTATCTCTGCCATCTCCCACTTCATTGTGTCCACATCCTGAAAGGACACACGGTAGGGCTCATTTCTCCCGTTGAGCCTGTGGAGTGCAGAGATTTTTGTATGCCAATTATTGGGATCTGAGTAGAAGGGGTCTAAGGAATACCTGTTAAGTATCTTCCGTCTCCGTCTTTAACAAAAAGTCTCAAACAAGCAGACATGTGACACTCTCAGGGCTGAGCCAGTGTCCTGGATGTGTGTGTGTACAGACCACCGAGGGAGAGCGCCAGTGTTCCCAAGCCCCCTGTCTGAGCCACTACAGACGCAGGGCAGCAAGGCTGCATTTCCAGGGCAGACCTGCTAAGGACGAGCAGAGGGGCACCCAGTGGGTGCTAGCACATAGTGGGCACAGCCGGCCAACTGGCGACCACGAATCACCGACGTCTCCGGGCGACTTTGAGGCTTGAGCGAGTCGCCTTCCTTTGTGTTTGCATGAAGCAATTGCTCTTTATCTCGCGATGCTTACGCGGAATCCCATTTACCTCAGGGACATTTTTCATTTTCCTCTCCAGCTTATTTATTTCAGGCAATTCATCTTTTCTCTCGGTGCCCTTTGCTGCCACCTAGTTAATTGCTTGTTGTTCAAAGTTTTTCATGTTGAAGTTTACTTTTTTATTCTCTACTCAGGAATTATGGAGGTTTTTTTTTTTCCTTTCCCATTAGTAAAACGCACTGGAAATACAGCTTTGCTTACCTTTTCCTTCCCTCCCCTGACGACGCAGAAGGGGAAGCTGTTGCAAGGAGCAGGACGCTCCTGTGTCCCCAGGGGCCAACAGGGCTCACCTCTCCTCTGTATGCCCACATCAGGATGGGGGCACACGCTCCACCCCATCTGGGGGAAGTGAGCTTGCCCCCTCTTCGTTTCCTTTGGGGTCTTTGAAGACCAAGGTTGTTTACCTTGAAGTAATGAGTTTCATTTAGAGATGGAACAATCTGGAAGCAAGAGTACTCAAAGCGTGCCTTGCAGCCACTTTCAGAGACTCGGCTCTCAGACTGGGGGAGTCCATGGTCTGACCTGCTCCCAAGTCCTCTCCTGGGGCTGAGTGCTCTGTCCCCTCTCTGCTCAGGCTCCAACCCTCATCCTGCTGAGTCATACTGCATGGTTCTTACCCCTGCCTAAGACTCCAGTTTAAGAAATTTTTACCCCTATAAGAAATTCTACGAGTTTCACGATAGCAGGTTTTTCTTCTCACTGCCTTTATCTCCCTGGTAGGAGCTCAGAAATATTTGGTGAGTAGGGAGCAAAAGGCAGGTTCTTGGGCAGAATTCAGTATTAGAACATACTTCCTGCGGTGAAAATGATGCGTAACTGAAAAATACTAAAATTGTTTTTAAAACAGTGACCTACGGCTCCTAACAAAGCCTGGGGCATTGCCTAAAGGGGCCGGGGGCATCAGATAGCAGTTGCATAATCATTCCATGTTTCATGGTGGCGTTATTTCCGTTTTCCAGGTGAGGCAACCAAGGTCATCAAGGTCCTGGAACTTGCTGGAGCCAGGATGTGATGGATGGGGCCTAAACCCGCCTCCGACTCCAGGGCTGAGTGCTTCCCCCTGGTGCTCACCCGCTGCTCCCTGCCTGCCATTTCTTCCACCCAGCACCGGAGTCCTGAGCCAGGGAGCAGCACCAGACAAGACCTGAGGTCAGACCTCATAGAACCGCTCATAGAAGATGGATTTCACTGCAAGAATAATGTCTGAAAGGTCCCTACAAGTCTCAGCAACAGCAGAACCAGTGCTCAAGAACAAATGTCAGAGGAACTTGGGTTCCTTCTGAGGGCGACCTCCCCTGCCTGCACTGCAGAGGCGTAGGTTTGGAAAATTGCTGTAGCACCAAAACATTGGAGGGGAGAAATAACGATCGTGGTGGCCAGTTACAACAGTAATGATGATCATAATGGTGGCAAAGCGGCCCCGACCCGCTGTATGGTGTAATACACTTTCTGAACCTCATTTTATTTAATTCTCACAACACTGAGGTAGGCTGCTCCGATCAGAAAGGCTCAGCTCCGAGGCGTTGCATAACGAGGCCCCACCGCCCGCCTGGTAGCGACACTGCTTGCATTCAGACCCCGCCAGGCTCTCCAAAGCCTTGGATGCGCCAATTACTCCACACTCCCACGGCACAGTGTGTCCTCTATTAGCATTTTTTAAAATTACCTTTCATTTTATGCAGAACTGTGAGCCCAGTTCTTTCTCATGTTCCTCTGTTTAATATAAAATAATGACCCTAAGCCCTGCCAAACAATAAGAGAAAAAATGAATTTTTTAAAAAGCATAAGAAAAATGGTTGGAGAGGAGAACCAGATTGTTGTTTTGCTGGCGTGGCCCAGCCAGGTGCAAACACTAACAGGACACAGCCTGGCTTTGACCCCAGTCCTCACCTACTGTAAGGCTCAGGGTTTACTGGAGAGCTCTGCTTTGCTCTTCTCACAGCTTTCTGGAGGAAGGGCAGCCAAGTCTGCATTCCTTCTCCCACTGAAGATGCCTTGAAGGCATTCATTCTGTTTCACTTCATGTCCCACTTTCCATAACCAGAGGATGGGGGCTACTCTTGGAAAGGGCTTAGGGCCATTTGGATTTCCCACTTCTTCCCCAGACTCACTTCTGATGTCTTGTTAAAGGGTACCAGATAGAGCCCCCAAAGTCGCAGTAACGTGGATTTATTCTACTCAATTGTAGAAGTTTTACATTTGCCAAGTCTTGAACTATCAACCAAAAATAAAGACAGAAAAATTCCGCTGTCATGATCAGACTTGCCCCACTCGGGACCCAAGCAACAGCTGGTCTGCTTCCTGCCCATGTTGCTCTGCCTTTGCTGTGTGGCACCCAGTGAGGGACCCACGGAGGCCAGCTGCTTGCCTTGGGCTCCTGTGCTTGGATCCATCTGTCAAGTGTGGTGGAAGCTCCTTCCTTTTTATTCCCAAGTGAGGTTCCTTCTACTGTGGGTGCACGTGGTTTGTCCCATCACTTGAGGATACTTGTGTTCCTACTTATAGGTGATTATGAACAGTCACTGTATATATTCAGATACGTTTGTGTAATAAGTGTTTTTCAGCTGAAAAACACTTTAAAACAGCAACCCCACTGCTTAGTATAAGCTAAACTTTATAATGAACTGACCAGCTGTTTTCCCAATTGGCCCCACCATTTTACTCTCCTACCAGCAGCGTAGGAGTTTCAGTTGATGTCCGTCTTACCAAGTGACATCTTCATTGTGGTTTCATTTGCGTTTCCTAATGACCAGTGAGGCCAATAAACATCCTTTCATGTACTTATTCACCCAACATGTATCTTCTCTGGATGAAGACCACTTGGTTGGAATATCATTTTTATGTTGCTAGATTGTACTTAATTTCAGTTTTTAAAAATAGTATGTTCTGGAGAGAGAGTGGATTATAGTTTGAAATGTCTTGTGCGAGTTTTGCTTTGGGGTAATTCTGGACTCATTACGTTATCTGGGGGTGTTCCCTCTCCTAGATTAAGAGACTTGTGCAGAATTTGTTTCATTACTTCCTGAAGTGTCCGGTAGGATCCAGCCATAGATCCGAGTCGATAGGCCTTCATCATCTGAGTTTGTTGTTCTCTTAAGGATTTTACTAATTCAATTTCTTCGATAGATAACCTGAATAATCATCTCTCTCCTTGAATGAGCTTGGTTGTTTGTCATCCCAGGAGCTGGTCTATTTCTAAGGCAGATTTATGTGCCCAGGATTCTCATCCTGTTTCCTTTTCCGTTTGTTCTCCGAGGACCAGCAGCAATGTCCTCATTCCTGATAGTGGTAATTTGTAATTTTTTTCCTTTTGATTTCTGGTTACTGGTTTATCAATTGTATTGGTCTTTTAATGAACCTACTTTGCATTTTCTGTGCTGCCTTCTGGTTCAATCTCATTTCTGCTGTATTCTTTTCCTGCTTTCTACTCATTTTAATTTTTTGATTTTCTAAAGAATTATGAACTTAGGTTACCGAATTTAGATCTTTTTTCACTTCTAACATACATTTAGATCAATTTCTCCTCAACTACTTTTGCTACGTCTAAGAAGTTTTGGGTAGTTGTGTTTCCATTTTAACTGACTTAAGGAGTCCCTTAAGACTTCCTTTTCTGCATGATATCAATACCTGCCCCCCTTGGGTATGGTTCTCTTTGGTTTGAAGATTGTTTTTGTGTATTTCTTGCTTGATTTTTGGTTTTTATTGTTTAGCCTCTCCCCCATTCTCGGAAAATGCCAATGACCAACAGAACACACCCTGTTCCTAAAGGACAGGAATGTGGGGAGAGCATACAGAGGCCCCCCCCCCCCCCGAACCTGAGACCTCAGCTGAAGAGACAATGACTGAGCAGCAGCACCCAGGGAAGCCCACAGCAAGAGGCAAGGGAAAAATATTAGGTGGAATTTGAAGCCCTGGTGCCCCATCCATAATTATAAGCACATAAAGCAAGCCCAGCTCCCGACAGATTAGCATAATAGCCACAATGACGGCCTATTGACCTCAGTATCCATTGCTCTATGTAATAGGGCTGATGTTTCACGAAAATGTGCTAGGCATGCCAAGAGACAAAAATGGGACTCAGATGTGACAGACTTTGGAATTATCAAAAAAATTTTCAGAATCGCCGGTTTGTCAAAAGCTATAATGGAAATGTAGACAGCATGCAAGACAAGACGGGTAATGCCAAAGAGTCAAAAAACTAAAGGAATCAGAAAGTTCTAGAAATCAAAACACTAATAGAGATGAAGACTGTCTTCAGCAGGCTAATTAGTAGCCTTGGTGCAGCTGAGCAGAGATTTAATAAACTAGAAGTCAGAGGAGATTACTCAAACCAAAATGCAAAGGAAGAAATAATTTTAAAACAATTTAAAAAAAAAAATCACAGTACATATGAGAACTCTGGGGCAATACAAAGTGGTATAACATACAGGCATTTGGAAAACCAGAAGTGGGGAGAGAACAAGGTCTAAGGAGTAACTGAAGAATTAAGGGCTGAAAATGTTCCAGAACAGGAGGCCCACCAGGGGGGCCCAGGGCTTCAGGTTCTCCACTGTATGTGCCCTCCCCGCTGCTCCTCAGCCATCCTGTCCCGCGGAGGTCAAGGTTCTGGAGTGCGGGTGGGCCCGTCTGCTCTCCACATGTTCCTGGCCTTCCTTGAAGGCACCTGGTCCCTAGTTCTTTAGCCCCCCTCTCATTCTCCAGTGCCCTTGTCCTTGAGAAGGGTGCTGAATGGGCTCCCCTCTGCCAGCAGGGATGGAATTTTGCCCTGCCTCCAGTGGTACCTGTCTCTGCATATGAAACTCTTGGTTCAGTGACAGATGGGTCTGGCAGGCTTCATGACACATGCCCTTCCCTTCCCCAGCCAGAGCAGGCTTCTTCCAGGTCCTTCTGAGGCTCTGAGGAGGTTCCAGGGCGGAAAAGGGCCTATAAAGTGTAAGGACCCTGCCTGAGACCGGCCCCCATGAGCTTCACACTGGCCTACCAGGAACCCACGGGAACACTGGTTCACTTGGCACCCTGCTCCCGGGAAGTCAACGCTGGGTCTCTTGTTTCCCTCTTGATGCCCATCTCTCCAGATGTTTGAATGTCAATTTGCCCTGACAGCTTAGTTCTGATGGGTCTAAGGAAAGACCGATTCTGTTCTCTTGTTGTAGGTGGGGGGCAGTGAGCACTTCCTAGATGTTTAACGTATTTCAGCTGAAACCAGAAATCCCTCAGTAAGATTGTTCGTATTCACCCCACAGACACTTGAGCATCCCGATACTGTGGCCTGAGGTCTTCCACTTTTCATAAGTCTGCATCATTACCCATTCTGTCCTTGTGGGTCCTCCCAGGAGTTGATGCCCAGAATGGCTATTTTAGATTTATGGAGAGAAACACCCGTGAAGAATAAATGGGGAGGTGAGAAGCATGGACAAGGAGCCTCGAGACTCACAGCAGACCTGCAGAGGCACGGCTCAAGCTGTGAAGCAGCCGCGAGCAAGGGTCACACACTGGCAGGTTTGTGTTGGACAGGAGCAGGCCACTAAGCCCCTGATCAGTCTGGGGAGGGCGAGTGTGGTTTCCACTGTGGTGGGTACGCAGGGCACCATCAGGAGAGCCCTCCCCGTGTGCACACACACTCCCACGCATAGATGCACAGGACTCTATGACCCCAACTGTACCCACTAGACCTCAGCCCTCTCCTGCATGCTTCTGTCTCCCCCACCCCCTTTTTCCAGTATTCCATTTTCCTGTTTACAAATCATATCTGCTATGTTCCATCTGTGCTTAGCTTATCGACTGTTCTTCATTTTAAATTTTTATTTTGCAGAATTTCAAGCTTATTTTTACTCAGTCCAGTTGTCTGGTGAGAGGCTGTACCTCGTCATGTGTTAAAGTCATGGACATAATAATCACGGCTGTTTTAGGTCCTTGTCAGAAGATTCCAGTGACTAAGTCCGAGTGTGTGTGGTCTTTTTCCTTCTGATGCTCTTTCTGGACATACCTGATATTTTACGAGAACTCTGAAATTGCACATGGAATGTTGTAGAAACCCAGGCTGCTGCCTTCTGCAGGTGAAGTGGCAGCTGAGGCTGTGGTTCTACTAAAGTGGGAGTGACTCACCCCCAAGCCAATCAGGAGCTGTGCTTTCTCTGCAGTGCTTGAAAAGCCATTTTGGCTTTAGATTCGTTGCTAGTCATGAGTCCTACCTGATAACCTGGGGATTTTGCTGGAACCCATTCTCCCTCGTTGCTTGTAAACCCCAACTTTTGTCTTCTCAGTCCCTTGGGATTATGCTTCACATTTCAGTGACTTTTGCTGAACCCCTTAGGTTGGGCTATTTAAAGATACCCCGCACTGTGGAGAAACCTGCTGAGCGCTGGACCCACTCCTGTGTCCAGCTCGTCACTAAGACCTTGGGTCTTCAATTCTGACTGTCTCCATGCCCCCCCTCCATCTTTCCTCGAGTCTCCTGCCCCGAGGCTGCTGTCCTGTTCCTCTGCCTTGCAGCAGAAGCCTTTTGCCAGTTCCCTTATGTGGAATCTCAAACCCTCCCCTGAAGGTATGAATCAGCAAGTACACTTGAGGGAAATCGGCGCAGAATGTGGGATGATTTGTCTGCACGTTCCTCCTCAAAAACCCTGCTTCCCAAACCCCGAACACTGCCACAGCTCTCTGAAGCCTTCAGAACGAGTCTTCTAGCATTTTATTATCTGTTCCTTTTGTTCCTGGTGATTACATTGCTCGGCTTCTAGCCTCTCCATCATGGCTGGAAGCACAAGGGCTAAGGGAAGAATTTGGCATGGGAAGTGGCATTTCTGGAAGACTCTAGAAACAGGGAGGTCACTGAGGCTCCCAAATGGAGCTACAATATGCAGGTTGCAGGTGGAGTGAAAGGCATGTGGAGAAATGGCAAGACCCGAGTTGTTCGGAGTGGTTAGAGAAGGCTACGTTTCATTATGACAATCAAGGAGTGGAACAAAATTGGAGAAGGGGTTTAGTGGCCACCCTTGAAGGACCTTGAATACAGTCGGGACTCCTTAACCTGCCACTGTGGGAAGCTACCCAGAGGGTCTGGCAGACTGGAATTTCTGAAAAAACTTCCTTTCAGCAGATAGTTTCTTTAGTGTAGTGCCCTGTGGGCCCAGGAAGAGGCCAGAGGAGCCTGGAAAATAGTCAAGAGGTTAGGAGTGTAGAGAGTGGCTGAGGATGTGCTTGGAGGGCATGCTGATGACTGGGCGGGAAGAAAGGACTGGAAGAGACTTTGGGGACCCTATAAGTTTTTCCCTAGTTACGGTTGCACTTCCTGTTTAGCCCATCATAAGAACCTCGAAACAGGTGCCGCTTCTTTTGAGAGGGACTGTGGAGGCTTATTTCCCAAGAATTTATGCAGAGGCCCACTGAGATGCCATTGCTCCTTCCCACATCATGATGATCAGTGTTGGCTTTTCCCCTGGACAATGGTCCAAGTCTGAAGGCAATTTCCCAGTGACTCTGCATCTTTCTTGGCAGAACTGGCACACCGTCCAGCAGGCAGCAAGCTCCCGTGGGAGCATTCACCTTGATTAATTCACAAGCATCCAAGGGCTGGCAGGTTCAGAAGAGATGATTTCAGGAGTCCCCAGGGGCGTCTACTTGGCTCAGAGGGTGCTCACATTAGCTAATCACATAGGAGTGGATAAGTGAACCAAACGCCTCTTTATTAAATTCCGGGAGAAGCAGCCCAGTTGCAGACAGACTTGTGTTGGTGTGTCTGCCACATGCTCCCTATAGGCAGGCTATCAAAGGCTTTAGGAATACCTAGAACCTTGCAATGAATCCATAGAAGGTGAACTCTTAGCTCAGGAAAATGACCGCAGACATGCAGAATGTTTACATGCAAGTGTTTGTTGTAGTGTAATTTGTGAGTGAAACGGGAAACAAAATGCCTACAGTGGGGGGGGGGGGAAAATCAGTGAAATAAATTGTGGCATAATCACAATGAACCAGCATGTGATGGAGTCAAAATTACACTTGGTAATGTAATTAATGAGATGCAAAATACAGACAATGTATTCATTTTACAGAGCAGATTGAAAACATGAACCACCATTGATTGATGGTGTGTGTATAAAGGGAGAGATTGGAGGAACACACTAAGACTTACTCCTTGGTGATGGTTTATGTTTTTAAAAATAAACCATTTATTTCATAAATGGTCTACGTAAATATATGTACATGTTTACACTTAAAATATGCACTTACACATTACAGATCACTATGTGACATGTGGCTACAGAAGAGTTCTGAGATGGCCGAGTGTCCTAGCAAAGGCCTTTTAGAGTCAAGCAGACCTGGTGGAAATCCAGACTGCCATCTTCTCAGACTAAAACCCACAACAGCAACAAAAAGTTGAGTTCAGGTTATTCAAACACGGAGATTAATGAGAACTCTGGCACTTTTCGTTAATCAGAAAAGCGTCTAATGGTGTGTGTGTGTTTTCAAGTAAGAGAACTATTTTTATTACTGGGGAAGATGGCAGCAGAGCCCTGCCTTCCTCCATGCAGGTCTCCTGCAGGTGGGATTTTGAGATTCAGAGCACAGGATACTGACTAGATGGACCAAATCTCCCTGGCCTCAGCCATGAAACCACCGTGCCTTTGGGGAGAGGGTATCCGGGCCCCGGGTATGCTTGCTGGACCCTCTGACCCTCATTTGTCTTCTGCAAATTCTTTCCTATTCTGTGTGAAGGGCAGGACAGGGAAGGTCATTCTTTCTGATGAACAGGAAGTCTCCACTTGGAGACTTCATTCTTGGGGACAACTCCCTAAGACAAACTTTGCTTTATCATGCAGATCAGTCAGAAATATGGACAGACTCCCCAGTCCTTTCCCTAAACATGGCACCACCTATGAATCCAACATGTGAAGTCCATTCTGCTTCAAGTCCTTCTAGAAGGACCCATGGCAGCTTCCTGTGCAGGCTTCATCAACGCTTGCTTGCAGTTGGGTCTTTCTTTAAAGCAGCGTTTAAATCTAAGCTCTGCATAGTCTTCTTAGCTGATGATTTGGGGTGAGTCACTTCCTCCCCCTGGTCCTCTGCCAAGCTTGATTTCCCCACCTGGGAGGGCCTTTGTGCCTCATCTTGTCCAACCTCCTCATTTTTTCAGACGAACAAATGATCATTCCACCCCCAGCCCAACCACTCTGTGGCCTCATTGATCAGTCTCAGCCACCCTCAGCCCAGGCAGGAGGCAGCGGATGACTCATGGAGGGGACTGGTAATGAGCTCTGTGGCTGAACTGTCTCCCTGGCGGGTTGCTATGTGCTGAGGAAATTCACCAGGATGGAGTCTAATGCCCCTGGGAATTGCTTTTCTGTTACCAACCTTTATTTTGCTAGTTAGAGTCATGACTGTCCAGTGTTGGGTTCCTTCTCTATTCTGGGCAAAGGTGAGCTATGCTAATGCCTGATGGCCAATTCTCCCGGTGCTTCTCACATTAATGTGATCCCTTTCAAGAGCCAGGATGTTGTAGATTAGCGATTAGATTTAGATCTTTAGAGATGATGAACTGTCTGTCGCACAGCTTCTAGTGAGTCGTACAAAGCAGTTCATGATTATTAGAATAATGGTTAGCTTGGAAGCTTATTGTTTCCAAGTTAAAATAACAGATTTCGAGAAGGTGCATAGCAGGTGCGAGTCCACATGGCAGGAGAGCATCAAGGACTTGGATCTCCCGCCCTCTCCCAGAGGAGAGATGCAGCCTTTCTGCACGGCATCTTTACCATTGCTACCACTGCCTCAGTCCCTCATTTTAGGAACTGGTGCCTCCCGTGTTCAGTGTGCAGAGGTCTAGACACACCCAGTGTTACAAAAGTCTGTTTTAGTCAAGATCATGCCTCCAAAGAGTCACCTGCAGCCCGAGTTGGGGGATGGACAGGTAGTCACAGATCCAGGTGGCTTGGGGGAGAAGGTGTGGGAGAGGCCATTATCAAAATTCTGGCCAGGAAACTCCAGGATTTGGTTTCCGTTTCTTCCCCCCCTGCCATTTTTGATCCCTTTGTTCATTTTGGCCACTTTCCGTCTTGAGATATTACGTCCTTTTGATCCTTGAAGAGAACTATGAGCATCCCTATGGTGATATTTGTCACCGTTTAGGTGAGACTCATTATGCTGCATGTACATCCAGGATGTGTGGATATGCAGAAGACGCTTAATTTCTGATGAACAAATGAGCGAGTGAAAGCCGACTTCTATCTGGACTGTAGACTCAGGGCAATCTGGGAAGCAAAAGGCAGTTCAGCTTTGTGGGGAGACTGGAGATGGATGGCTGGAGGCCAGCATCCAATGCCAGCTTCAACTCCCATTAGCAACTTATCCTGTTTTGGGGAACAAGAAACTGACTCCAGACGGATAACAATAGTTCCTAGCTGTATGGTTTTTTAGGATGGACACATCCAGCACATGCCTGGCAGAGTGTGCCCTGCATAAGTATTGGCTCTTGCTGAGGGTGCTACAGTGTGTTTATGGTTTCGACATTATAAAGATGGTTGCAGTCTTCTGCTCACCAGTCCCAACCTAAGCTGGCCAAGTGTATCAGAGGGGCAGAGGCTGCAGTGGTCTCCAGGAGGCCCTGGTTCAGATGTTTAGTGTTTGATATTCAGAAGTGGGATACAATGATCTGATGGAATGGGTCCGACTTGGGGATGGCCGAGTCTCTTGGGCTTAGAGTGAGGCAGAAGGCAGATGCCACTGGACTATGAGACCTATGAGTAGAAAAAGATGTGGCCTGGTTTTGTGGCTTTTTCTGAGTTGTGCTGTTTCCACCGGGGTTCTGTTGTGGTATTTGAAGACCCTCTCCCTCCACCCCCAATCCCTGGAGAACAGACTGAACTTGGTGGAGGAACCAGAGGGGATGCCAGACAGCTGCCTCTTCCTGGACCTGCAACGCCCCCTGGTGGCCTGGAGCCCGAGCATCCGTGCCCAGGTTTCCGAGCTGGTGCTCTTGCAGGCAGCATGCTCCTGAGCTGCCCACAATTTCCTGGGTTGTTCTGCTTCCCCCTGAGATCTAGAGCTCTGGGAGGAAAGAAGAAGCCCAGATTCAAAAGGTGGGTTCATGTGACCAAGCTCATGTGTGCCAATAACTTGCAGGATGATCTGCAATTTCTTGTCCAGGCTTCGAGTCTGTTCTCTCATAGCTGTACTGGAAGGACAGGTCATGCACATGGGAGTACCTTGAACATCTTGTGACATCCAGTAGATTCTCATTAAAACTTAGGAAAGTATTGCAGACAAGGACACTTTCTTTGCTAGATGAATTTTCTAGAACCCAAAGAGTGAGGCTTTTATCTTTTTAATAGATGTTACAGTCAAGTGATAAAGGTGGTGGTTTGCAGATTTCTAAAATCTATGTTACACTCCCCAGGAGCTCATAAACTCAATTGAGAGAAGGAGCTAAGCAAGAAAATAATTGTTTTTAAGACTGCTTCATGACATTTAATCTTAAGTTTTATTTTTAGTCGACACAGTAATTGTACATATTTATGTGATACAGTGTGGTGTCTTGATAAGTGTGTGATGATCATACACGAGTCATTAGCATATCCATCACCTATAATATTTACCATTGCTTTGTGGCGAGAACATTCAGAAATCCTCTAGCTATTTTGTATTCCTCTATGCCAGTCAGGCAGTTTCCTCATTGTTATTCCTTCCTCGCTTCACAGATGGAAAAGGAGTTAGTGTTTCTAATTACCACACCCAGTCCACGGGGCAGCACAGGGAGGGAGGTGACCATGACAGTCACAGGAGCAGAGCACCTCGGGGGTTAACAGGGCTCTGAAGTCCACCTCACCACGAAAGGACAGTCGGGAGATGAAATTATGTGTGCAAAGACTTTGAAGCAGTATTATACTACCCAATATTCTAAGCAATAGGTTAGATGAATATTTAAAACATTAGAATCATGCAGAAGATACTGTTATTATCAGAACTTTGTAAACAATGTAGAAAGCATCCTAATGGCTAGTAGAATTATGTGATCCAGATGGATTATTATGCAGCCATTTAGAAAGACTAAAAGGTGGATACGTGTATGTAATGTAATATAAATACGAGAATACAAAGTTGTACACATTTACACTTATAAAGGATAGAAGCACCACAGGAGGCCTGACGTATCAGGATGATGCGATTTGGGATATTGATGTCTTGTGCTAACAGAGTTTGTGTGAAGATACATGAATTTTATTTTAATGATCTTAATCCCAATAACAAATAGCTTAGAAATGCAGCTTATTCTCAGTTGTGCAAGAGAAGACAATGACATGGGTTCAGAGGCCTCTTCAGGTTTGGTGACATTTACTCAGTGACGAGTAGAAAAGCTCTGGTAGTCACTGGAGATAGAAGCACCAGGGGCCAGGAAAATGGGTTTGGCTGTTTGACATTAGGCCAAGTTATTAAACCCTTTGTGCCCGTCTATTGGCACAGTTAGACTTGTAGGACCTGTGCTAACGGGTTCCCACGAGGGTTATGTTACTTAAGTTGGGAAGAATTTTGTTTTAAGTTTATTATAAAAAACAGAATGCATTACAATTCTTATTACACATATACAGCACAATTTTTCCTGTATCTGGTTGTACACAAAGTATATTCATACCAATTTGTCTTCATACATGTACTTTGGATAATGATGTCCATCACATTCCACCATCCTTGCTAGCCCCCTGCCGCCTCCCTTTCCCTCCCACCCCTCTGCCCTATCTAGAGTTCATCTATTCCTCCCATGTTCCCCTCTCTAACCCACTATGAGTCAGCCTCCTTATATCAGAAAACATTTGGCATTTGTTTTTTGGGGCTTGGCTAACTTCACTTAGCATTATAAAAGCAGGCCCTAATCTTCATGTTGGATTAGGCTCCAATTTCCTTAATTAGACTGTTGTAGTGCAAAAGTTAAAACCAAGAGTCAATGGATTCAAACTATAAAGTTTCTTCTCAGCAAAAAGAAATCTGAGGTGAACAGAGCCTACATTCTGGAAGCAAATTTTTACCTTTCACAGGTAGGGCACTAGTCTCTAGGGTATATAAAGAACTCAAAAAGCTAAGCACCACCACCACAAAAAAAAAAAAAACAAAAAAAAAAACCACAATCAACAAGTGGGTCAAGGACCTGAACAGACACTTCACAGAAGAGGACATACAATCAGTCAACAGGTATATGAAAAAATGTTCATCTCTAGCAGTTAGAGAAATGCAAATCAAAACTCCTCCAAGATGTCACCTTACTCCAGTCAGAATGGCAGCTATTACAAAGACAAATAACAAATGTTGGTGAGGATGTGGGGGAAAAGGCACACTCATACATTGCTGGTGGGACTGCAAATTGGTGCAGCCAATATGGAAAGCAGTATGGAGGTTCCTCGGAAATCTGGGAATGGAACCATCATTTGATTCAGCTATCCCTCTCCTCAGACTACCCAAAGGACTTAAAAAGTCTACTACAGGGACACAGCCACATCAATGTTTATAGCAGCACAATTCATAATAGCTAGACTGTGGAACCAACCTAGATGCCCTTCAGTAGATGAGTGGATAAAAAATGTGGCATATATACACAATGGAATATTACTCTGCAAAAAAAAAAATAAATAAAATCATGGCATTTGCAGGTAAATGGATGGAGTTGAAGAATTTAGAAAGTAGGACTTGTGGGGGGGAAAATCACCATCCTCTTTACAGTTAAGGTGAGAGGTGGGGAACCCTTGGGCAAGGGCTGGGAAGGTTACAGGGACAGATGGCCAAATCACTCAACTCCCTTGGAGAGTAACATTATGGGCATCTCTGTAAGGGTCAGGTGGCCTCGTGCAGTTTGGGCTTTATCCCACGTGGACCTTTAGAGCTCCTAAGATGTAAGACAAGCCCACAACAGTGATCCAAAGCTCAGATTTGGCTGGGAGCTGGTATCACCAGGACATTGTTTCTTTAGCATCTTACCATAATACAGATGGCAAGAACTAAAACTTTGCATGGATTTTATGCTCCCATTTTAGACTGGCGACATTGAAAAAAGTTCAGCAAGCAAATAAAGGAAATTCAGCTGAGTTTCATTGAATTGACCCAGCAGCAGACCGCGTTTGAGATGGCACAGCCACGAGTACGTTGTATTTTGTGGTTTGCTTCATTTTTCACCAGGGCCATAAACCTGGCTGGCGTGAGCATGGTGCAGGAGAGGTCCCTGGGCTGCTTTGCTCTGGTTTCTCTGAATGCTCCAGAGCAGAATGTCAGCCATGCCAGGCAGTGAGTGGTGTGTGTTCTACAGCTGGGTTTAGAGACGCACACATGGCTCATCAGGCAGATCACCCGTCAAGGAGCTCGGTGGCGGGGG
>NW_025999949.1:34131734-34156758 GCF_001458135.2 Marmota marmota marmota | reverse complement strand
TTCTTGTCTGAGGCCTTTGGGGAGGTCAAACATCCTTAATTGTGAGAAACAGGTTCCTCTCAGTTAAGGATGTTTGACCTCCCCTAAGGCCTCAGACAAGAACTATTCTGGGTACATTCATCCTACATCCAAGTCATCCAAGATCATTAAGATGTCCTTATCTTATTCCCAAATATTTAATATCTTTAAGTCATAGGCAAAGTAGCACCTTTCTGACTTGACTTCAATGCAAGTGACCTTTCAGAGGTGGAGTGACTCCAGTAAGGCTATTGACAGGTGGACCTGAAAGGCACTGGGACCCATGCCACTTAGCCCTGGCAAAGACCCCATCTCTGAGTGGGTCACAGACCTGTGTTTCCCATGGGGCTTGATGCCTTTTTAAATTTTACATTTCTTGCTAAGTGGTTATAGCAGGAAGACAAGTCATTTGTAATCTCCAGGTGAATCATCAACTGCACAGATATTGTGTATCCACTGTCAAGCCTTTGTAAGTGCTGTATGGAATAAGGGGTAAGTTTGTCATGCTAACTAATGGAACTTAACACTCCACACCTGCGTTCTCCTAGGAATGAGGACCCAATGCAGGTTCTTTCCTGGGCTGCCTACCTTCTGGTCTGGCAGAGAAAACAGTCTGACCAGGGAGCTGCAAATAAATGAACTTCATGGTGTGAATCCAATCTCAGCATCCTCTGGGCACCTCCATGGTAGTCCAGAGCCAGAGAACTCAAGTCCCCTTGGCAAGAAGGGCAGACCTAGAATGCTTCTCAGTGCTGGAACTCGGCAGAATTCAGCTCAGGGTTTCTCAATTTCAGCACTATTGACATTAGGGCTGAAAAATTCTTGGTTGCGGGGCTGTCCTGTGCAGCCTGCCTACCAAACAGCCCCAGGGATGCCTCGGGTCATCCATTCTGGCCCTGCTTGGTACCAAGTGGTATCAGCATCTCCTCTAAGCCCATGAGCTAAGGGACTTTGAACTAGAACCTGGATCTTTTGTGATTTTTCAGTGGGAGGTTCTGTTTGAAATCCTTAGATTCAGGAGTTTTGGAGCCAGAAATAAGGAGTGGAAATCAATTGGTCCATTACTAAGTAATTAGGTTGTAAAAAGAGGGACTCTGACAAATATTTTCTTCAAAAGGTGCCTCTTCTATAGTGAGGATGTGTGGCTTCCATGTGCTGGGAGGGGATCTATGATTACCTGGGCTCACAGTGCAGGCGAAACAGCTGGTGTGAACTGACAACTACAGTCCCTTCCACATCTTCTCTGCGTGCTGCTGGAAGGACATTAGCAATGGCAGGACAAAGACTTGTGGCTTACCTAATTGGTCAGCCAACACTCGATTTTCTGTGCTGCGATTTCTTGCCCAAGACACCATGTGGATAAGTGCCACCCTCTTTCAACGAGGAATTCTAGTTTGTGCTCCTCTAGGGTCTCTAACATTATTGGATCACTTCCCAAGCTCCCAAGCATTTAAGTTTCAACTTGCCCAAGGCCACAGTTAGCAGCTGATGGGGGTGGAGCCCAAGTTGGGTCTGATCTTAGATACCCCATTCTAATTTGAGGACTTAACCACCACACTGGCCAGAGCTGGCTCTTGTTCTTTAAGATATCTTCAAGGTCCAGTGAAGTTATTTGCCTTTGAAGTCATTTGAGATAAGACAGTTCTTAAATGTAAGATCAGAATTACCTTGATAACTTGTTGGAAGATTGCTGGCCCCCACCCATAGAACTTCAATCAGGTGGGCAAATTGAAACCGAGGCTGGTCTGAGGATTTGAAGCCTGTTTCAAGTGTAGCAGGGCATGTACACCTGAATGTGTGGATGATGAGTGTGTGTAGATCACTGAGGAGTTTACTTCCAGTTTGCCCTGATCCCAGTTGCTCATGCCTGGGTTCATCAGCACCCCCATCTCCTATTCTTAGGCTGCACATTAATGTGCATTATTCATGGTTATCGAGTTGGATAACTGTGGTTGAGTGCCTTCTATTTTTACAATAATTAAAGGGTTTAGAGGAAAATAAGCCGAGCTGCTTACGTGCCCTCAAAGAGCCTTGTAGATTGGGGGCAAAATGCTGGGAGAATAAGGATGGGGCTCTGTGCCCTGTCCATGGTGCTGAAGGATTCATTGGAGAAGCTTTGAGCCTACAGGATCTCAGTTCCAGACAGAACCAAACGGTTCTATCCACACTTCCCTCTCCAGTTCTGACACTCAGTTGCTTTCCAAGTCTACAAGGCCAACAAGGAAAGGGGTAGGAGGGGGAGCTATCAGGCCCAGGCTCCAGGAGGCAGGAGGTTCAGCTCTTTACATTCTCTAAGTTGAGTTTGAGATTAAAGAAGGGGAGGCAGATGACAGATCCAGAAGCCCACTGACCATCAAGCCCACTTTGAGGGCCTGTCTGCTTCTGTCAGTGCTGGACTGGGCAGGAAGGACACCTAGGCCTGAGGACTCTGAACATGGTAGGTTTGTTCAACTTAATTGCATAACCAACAAGGCTAGGACTCAGCCTGATGATCCTTGGAATCCACACAGGCAGGCAATTATACTGGTCCTTGCCTCAGGGGGACTGAAAAGTTGGCACAACAGACCAACATGTGAACACTCAAACGTTAGTTGTACTGTCCCCTGATGAACTGTTAATACTTGTATATCCTTTGGACTGAATCACAGCCTCTTATTCCTAGTTCTTGGAGAGTCACCACAGGGTCCTTAAATGTCCACACCCCCTTGACACAGCAGAGTTGCTCATTTTTGTATATTCAAGTCACATGCATATCTTGCTAAAATGCTCACTGTTGAAAGTATGGTCCTCTGACAAGGAACGTTGGCATTGCCCAAGGGCTTGTTAGAAGTATAACATCTAGGGCCTCACACCTCAGACTTGTTGAGTATTTGTGCGCTTGTTCAAGATTAAGCGGCACTGGCCCAGAAGACACTATTAGATATGCTGCACTCAGTATCTTTGACCATCTCTTGGTCCCTACATCATCCAGTCCTCCGCTGTGATCACTTACCAGTTATGTGTGTAATCATGCATTCAGTCAGGGCAGCAACTCCATGAGATAGAATGGGGACTGGCAACTCTGGCCCTAAGCAAGTGGTGGAAGATCTCCTAGTGGCAGGGCCAGGAACTGTGGCACAACAGGTACCAAGTGGAGGACCTTTGCATCTACAGATACCCTCTTGGATGTCTGCTCTGGATCTTCCAGATAAACAGGTTCCAGCCAAGTTTTTGCACATTTGTGTACACCAAGACTATAAACTTTGAATTTGGGGGTGCATAGAGGTAATTCTTCCACATTTCAGTCATTTTCTTACACCTATGTTTAGACCTTATACAAGCTACTTCTCTTTTGGGGGGGTGGACAGTTTTTGAACAACGTAATTGCACACTAATAACCAAGTGATCTCTGAACATTAAGTTATGAGAGCTAATGCTTAACTGGGAGAGGTCAAGTCCTTGCCTGCCCCTTTTCCTCTAGGTCTTGCCAAGGAGGTGCTGTGGGTGTGGACAGTTCCTGTCGCCCCAGGTGCTGAGAATTGGGGTGTTGGTAAGTTTCTTTCTTGAAGTGGGCCCTCCCTGGGGAGTGCAGACCTAAGTACATGCAGAAGTTACGTATTTCAGATATGGATATCTCATGAACTGAGCCTCTTGAAGAGGCACACAGAGCCCAAAACAGCGTCTGGAAGATGGCACAGGTGGCCTGTGTTGCAGGTAATGAATGAAGTATCAGGAGTGGAATCAGGAACTTCTCTCCTACAGAAGTAACAAACTGAGCAGGAAAGCATGGCTTTTTAGAGGTGGATAAGCTGAGAAGGAATCAAAACCAGGGTCCTCCCTGGGGCCCACATTCGACTGCCCATCAGAAACAAGTGGGGTTTCTTTCTGACATTCTCAATGTGCTCCATCCATGATCTACCAGGTTGGGAATGGCCTAGAGGGATGTGGTAGGCTGGACATGGGGAACTGTACATTTCAGACCCTTCTAGGAAGTGGACATTGTACCAAGGTAGAACCCTGGGATTATTGCAGTCCCTGGTGGGAAGTTCAAGTGGAGAACATGGCTGGTAATATCACTGGCTGAGGGGTCCCTGTGACGATGACGACTCGGGGAAAGTCAAGAACAGATGGGTTTCTCCTTGGGAAATAGTTCTCATGAAGGTAGGAAGGCAGTCATTAAAAAATATGTATCCAGATCCTGTGAGGATTTAGAAATGAGATTTCAGCATTTAAAAGAGACTGGATACTCCAGCCATGTACAAAGATTCAAGATGAGATGTCCATTTCTCTGACAGCTGTGGAATTAAACTACAGATCAATATCAGGAAGAATGAAGAAGCTGAAGAATTCTTATGTTCTAATTAGACTTTTAGCTTCCAAATACATGAGTCTAAAAGTAACTTAAAGGGGATATTTACAAGTCCAAATCTAGTGAGTAAAAGAAGTAAAAGAAGCACCTCAGTTTAGACGTGTGTAGACATGTTTGTGTCCCCACTGCAACCTTCTGTTCCCTGGTCAGACTTCCAAGGTCAGCCCTGCTCTGGGAGTATGTGACCAGCTAAGAAGACTCATGGACCAAGTCCTTCAGGTGACCAGGCCAAACAGCAGAGGCCAATGTGGGCCTGGGCTAAGCACAATGGGAAACATTGTTTTATCCCATAATGTCTGGGAGACAAGTCTGACCATTCCCTAGGGGTCCAGCAGATCTGAGTGACTTACTGATCAGGAGCCAACATGGGCTGTGGCAGAAATGGCCAGAACAGCAGGGACAGGAGCAGGGTATGATGGGGATGAAACTTGTCCACTCCTTGGACAACACTTTGTGGAAAGGAATCTGCATGTTGACCATCAAAAGCATTCTTTCCTGTCCTTAGTGTCACCCTTGTGTCTTTCTAGACTTTCTTGATTGGCTTTAGAGCCTGAAGAACACCTAGGCCCCCCAGACCTCTGGACTTGTCAGGATGCTGAAGTACAGGTGCTTATCTGGAAAGATGGTCTAGAGAAGGAATCCTGAGAAGTGGTGCAATTGGTGGCAGAGAGGAAACCACATCCTGTGAGAAAGCCCTTCTGCAAATTGCACTTGGATACCTTCTTTGGCCAGCATCACATGGCATCAACAGGACAGTCTCAGAATTCAGGGTGCACCAGCATCCTCTGGAGTTCATGTTAAGTGTTTGAAGGTGCTCCATCAGCTGTATTTAACCAGCACTCCAGGTAAGTCTGACTTGGAAGGTCCAAGGAATACTGAGCAGATCCACTCATTTTCTAGTTCTCTAGGAAGCAGGAGTAGCATTACCTTAGCACCTGGTCATATATGGAGGATAAACAAGCAAAGGAACTTTCCAGGATTGCTAGATCCTCTGGCCAGCTTTGGATGAGTCTGTGGCAGGTGCCAATGGCTTAGGCAGCCAGGTCATGGACAACTAGGAGTCTCAGGGTAAAGTCTGCTATCCCAGTGAACATTGAGAAAAGTTGAGATGGTACAAAAGTCTACAATTCATTCTGAACTGCATGATGTCCTTGTTCTCATTTTAGATGATTTAATCATGCCTCTCATCACATAATTTTAACTAGAGATCAAACCACAGTATTCCAGGAACCCAGCCATGCCACCATCTTGGTTAGCATTGGTCAGTCTGAATTCTACCTTGGGGCTGGACACAGGGTCATTTAGGGATTGAACCTTATTTTCCTTCCTTAAGGAAGGAGAGGAATCTAGATTTTTCTACATGTAAACTATTTCTCTGCCACTGTATCAGCCAAGCTATATTTTATGAATCACTGATTTAATATCATTTCCCATAACTAATATGTTAATTAGCATGGTCAAAAAAATAAAGGTGGTCAAAGATACACAATTTAAACAGATCAATATCAAGTGAGGAAATAGAAGCAAGCCATCAAAAGCTTACCAGCCAAGAAATGCCCAGGACCGGATGCATATACAGCTGAGTCCTACAAGACCTTTGAAGAGCTAATACCAATACTCTTCAATTTATTTCAGGAAATAAAATTAGTTTGGGATTACTGCCTCTTTCTATGAGGCCAATATCTTTGCGTCTTTGCCCGATTTGGGGAATCAAAGACCAAGTCAGACCAATCTAATGAACTTAGGCCAATCTAATCAACATAGATGTAAAAACTTCAAGATTCTGGCAAATTGAATACAAAAACAAAAATATTATGCACCATGATCAAGTGGAATTCATCCCAGGGGTGCAAGGTTAGTTCAACATATGGAAATCAATAAATGTAATTCACATCAATAGATTCAAAGAATCATATGATCATCTCAGCAGATGCAGAGAAAGCATTTGACAAAATCCAGCATCTTTTATGTTCAAAACACTAGAAAAACTAGGGATAAACAGGAACATCAACTTCATAAAGGCTATCTAAGCTTCAGGTCAACATTCTAGACAAAATAATTGAAGGTATTCCCTCTAGAAATTGGAACAAGACAGGGATACCCTCTTTCACCACTTCTAGTCAACATAGTTCTTGAAACACTGGCCAGAGCAATTAGACGAAAGAAATCAAAGGGATTTGTATAGGGAGAGAACTTAAATTAGAACTATTTGCTGACATTATGATTCTATTATCTAGAAGACCCCAAAAATCCCAGAAAACTTCCAGAACTTGTAAAAGAATTCAGCAAAGTAGCAGGATATAAAATCAACACCCATAAGTCAAAGGCATTTCTGTATATCAGTGACAAAGCCTCCGAGAAGGAAATGAGGAAAACTACCCCATTCACAATAAAAAAAAATGATACTTGGGAATCAATGAAAGAGGTGAAAGATCTATACAATGAAAACTACAGAATCCTAAAGAGAAATCAAAGATGATCTTAAAAGATGGAACGATCTACCTTGCTCTTGGATAGGCAGAATATCAGAATGACCATAGTACCAAGAGCACTATACAGATTTAATGCAATTCCAATCAAAATCCCAATGGCATTCCTCAAAAACAGGAAAAAGCAGTCATGAAGTTCGTCTGGAAAAATGAGACCCAGAATAGCTAAAGCAATCCTTAGCAGGAAGAACGAAGCAGGTGACATCACTATACCAGACCTTAAACGATACTACAGAGCAATAGGATCAAAAACAGCATGGTGGGGCTGGGGATGTGGCTCGAGTGGTAGCACGCTCACCTGGCATGCACAGGGTGCTGGGTTCAATTCTCAGCACCACATAAAGATGTTGTGTCCACCAAAAACAAAAAATATTGAAAAATTCTCAAAAAAAAGACAGCATGGTATTGGCACCAAAAAAGACTGGTGGACCAATGGTAGAGAATAGAGGACACAGACTAACCCACAAAACTGATTCTTGTATTAGACAAAGGTGCCAAAAACATGCACTGGAGAAAAGATAGCATCTTCACCAAATTGTGCTGGGAAAACTGGAAATCCATATGCAACAATGAAATTAAACCCATCTCTCTCACCATGCACAAAACTCAAAATGGATCAAGCACCTAGGAATTAAACCAGAGACTCCATCTAAAAGAAAAAGTAGGCCCTAATCTTTGTGGGATTAGTCTCCAACTTCCTTAAGACTTCTGTAGCACAAGAATTAAAACCAAGAATCAATAAGTGGGATGGAATCAAACTAAAAATTTGCTTAGCAAAAGAAACGATCTGAGGTGAACAGAGCCTATGTCCTGGGAGCAATTTTTTTTTAACCCCTCAGAACACCAATCTCTAGGGTATACAAAGAGCTCAAAAAGCTAAGCACAGAAAAAAATAACCCAACCAACAAATGGGCCAAGGACCTGAACAGACTTCTAGCAATCAGAGAAATGCAAGTTAAAGCTACTCTAAGATTTCATCTTACTTCAGTCAGAATGACAGCTATCATGAAGACAAACTAAGTGTTGGTGAGGATGTGGGGGGAAAGGCACACTCATGTACTGCTGGTGGGACTGCAAATTGGTGCAGCCAATATGGAAAGCAGTATGGAGATTCCTTGGAAATCTGGGAATGGAACCACCATTTGACCCAACTATCCCTCTCCTCAGACTATATCCAATGGACTTAAAAACAGCATACTACAGGGACACAGCCACATCTATGTTTATAGCAGCACAATTCACAATAGTTAAACTGTGGAACCAACCTAGATGCCCTTCAGTGGATGAATAGATAACAAGATGTGGTCTATGTACAATGGAATTTTACTCAGCAATAAAATAAAATCATGGCATTTGCAGGTAAATGGATACAGTTGGAGAAGATAATGCCAAGTGAAGTTAGCCAATCCCCCCAAAACAAATGCCAAATGTTTTCTGATATAAGGCTGACTCATGATGGGGTAGGGAGGGGGAACATGGGAGGAATAGATGAATTCTAGATAGGGAAGAGGGAGGGAAAGGGAGGATGCAGAGGATTAGCAAGGATGGTGGAATGTGATGGACATTATCCAGGTACATGTATGAAGACAAATTGTGTGTCAACCAACTTTATATACAAACATGAAGTTGTGGTATATATGTGTAATAAGAATTTAATGCAAAAAAACCACGAATTACATGTATAAAGACAAATTGGTGTGAACATACTTTATATACAGAGATATGAAAGATTGTGCTCTATGTGTAATAAAAATTGTAATGCATTCTACTGTTGTGTATTAAAAAAAGGTGGTCAAGCTCCCACTCTAGAGATGTGATTTGTGGTTGAAATGCCACTTGACTATCTGATACAAACTCCTTAGGGCAATGCTTGCCCCTTGAGCCATTGCTTAAGCCAACTTGTGCATCCTTTTATAATTCCTCATAACAAAGCAATATAGATGAGTTATGTATGTCATAACCTCCATTTATAACATTTACTTGGGTTTTTAGATAATCAGACGTAGAAGGTATTGCTTCACTTTAACAAGCAAACTAGTCATGAGGGATTAAGCAACTAGCTACAGACAGTTGTGAAGTTAGAATACACTCTACTCAACCCAAATCTGCCACTGAAGTTTGAGTCAGTTGTGGATGTAGAAGTGACCGTCACACTAGAGTTGAGTAACATTGAACAGGCCACTTGCCTTCCTTCGGCTTTAGTGCCCACAAAAGGGCCAAGACTGAAGTTATTTGCTCTGACAGGTATTTGTAAAGCCAATGGAGAAATGCCCGAGACCTCTAAGGTGACAGACATACACCCCGAGGGTAGTGATGGGGACTTTGTTCCCAGAATGGCCTGTTGTCATCTTCACTCAGCACTGAAATGGTTATGAGAGTGAGCAGGCTGGGCTAGCCTGGCCTCTGAAGCTTGAGGAAATGCAGTGGCAGTCGTCTTTAGAGTATGATCTAGCCAAGTCGGGTTCCGAGGCTCTTGGTGGGGACAATTTAGTCGGGATGTGTGCCTGTCTCCCTGTGCAGCAAGCCCACCTCCCCAGACAGGTGAGGTTCAACTCACTGGACTTGCCAGTCATTGCTATCTGGAGTGAGGGTTTCCAGGACTTTAAAATATAATTGCAAGAATTTACTTTGATCACTTTCATGTAATATAGCAGCATGTTAGATGCTTAGAAACTAGAATGATAACCTATAATCCCTTCTTCCTTCATGTCAAAGTTTACCTTATTTGGTCTCAGGACATTCTTGCAGATCTCCATTTTTACAGATAAAAATCATGCTGTAAATTTAATTTTCTATCCAGCTTTTCTGGCTCACTATTGTATCTTTCCATGTTGCTCCAGAGTTTTCTTAACTCATTTAAGGAGAGTATTCAGTCCATTGAGTATACACTATAGTTTATATACCCATTTCCTTATTGATTATTTAAGACTCTTTCCATTTTTTTTCCTATTAAAAATAATGCTTCAGTGAGTATATTTATACATAGAGGTTGCTTTTCTTTGAGATAGAATTACATCCTTGGGCTCAGTTCCCAGAAGTAAATTATTGAGTTAAAGAATATGAATATTTCCATGGCTCTGCAAATGTATTGCCAAATTGCTTTCCAAAATATTCATTACAATTAATCAGAGAGGCTTTTACCCCAGTGATACTGTATTTGTTTTTTCCTTTGTTGGCAAAAATATTGTTTGTTGATCAATAAGATTTTCCATCGATGAATCTGAACTTCCTAGTATCTATACATCCTATTTCTCCTCACTTGTGGAGACTTCGATGTGGCATTAATGTCACCTCTGTGTGCCATGGGTATAGCTGAAGACTCTGCACAGAGCACCCTAATGTGGGCACACATGGTTGGGGAAGGATTGGAGCCTCTAGCTTGTGGTGGAGCAGGGTTTGGGAACAGATGAGCTACAAAGGTCAAGAGGAGGGTTGCGATAAGTGTCCATGAAGTGGTGTGTTGAAGTGAAATTCACATCCCAACAGCATATAAGGCCTGGGAAGCGAGATCCCAGTCTGCAGCTGTAGGCTCATCCTTTAACCCGGGTGGGTAACAAGGGCCTGGTCATTCACCTTCTCGGGTATCCACTGAGCATCTGGCTCCAACTTTCAGTAGTGGAGCATGAATACCACAGCGTTGTGGAAGTCCAAGGCCTGCCAATGGCACAATGGGAGGGTCAGTGGCTATAGGAGCTGGGTCTCAAGTGGCTGATACTTCACATGGTGCTGGTTACGTGGGGCACCCTCAGTGAGTGTTGAATTAGCAACTCAACTAGTGGCAAGTTGGGTGTGAAGTTCATATCCTGGTGCACATGTGAGGAGTAAGAAGATTGGGGGAAGGGGGCTTGTGAGGCAACTTCAGGTGAGGCAGGTCTCAGCAGCTAGGAGATGGCAGACTAAGCCTGTTGCTGGCGGGACACAAAGTAACTGAGGCCCCAATTGTTTCCCTAGAGGAGCAGCATAATGGCACTTCCCAGGGCCTGATGAAGATGGGCACAGTTCAGCTAGCAGGCCTTCCCCTCCCTCTCCTCTTCCAGCAGGAATTGAAATTATGCTTATCAAGTTAATTAGTGCAGCCAAAATATTTTGAAGCCATAAATCCGAGCATGATGGAGCTGATAGGGATGTTAAAGACAACCTAATTAAACCCTCATGTTTTAGAGGGGGGAAAAACTGAGGTCCAGAGAATCCTGATGTTCAATGCCATAGCATGAGCTAGACGGAAAGATCAGGGCTTACCATCCAAGTCTCCTAAGCCCTGGCCTGGGCCCATCAGACCGTGAAGTACTAGGTGGGTCCCAAATAACGTCTAATGCTTCATCAACTGGTTTGCCTGCCTCTTCTGCCAATCCCACTGATTGTCCATATTTGGCCTCAGAGTCCACAGGCATCCTTGGGAAGGAGAGACTCTAGAAGGAGAACCCCTGGGAATAGCGTGTGGAACCGTCATGCCAGTTCAGGGCTCAGAAACAGTTTGGCTTGGTGGACCCGACAGCATATGGGCAGGGTGCAGTGACGCTGCCCCCTGTCTGTCCCTCACATCCTTTAGTGTACAAATAAGCCAGGTGAGAAGAGCCATCCACTTTGTAACTGTTTCCCATCTGTCCCGTGATGGCCTTGGGCTGGGTGTCCCCAGGTCCCTCCCAGCTCTGGCACGCCATGATCCGATGTTGACAGTTTTGATTGCTCACGCTTCAGCGCGAGTGAAGGTTTCATCTTCCCAGAGGGAAGACAGTGCTGGGCAGGTGGCCAGCCTTGCCTCGGCAGAGCACGCTGGCTATGTCCATCCCTGGATCCTCTTCCCAACAGCAACATTTCAGGACTTTAGGTGCAAAAGTAGCAGAGCCTAGCTCGTCTGTCTGGCTTTTGATCCAGGCTTAGCCAGAGGAACAGTGGTCCCTTTGGACCAGGTGATCAACTTGAGGGACTGCAGACGGACAAGCGAACAGCCACCATGAAGTACTGTGAAAACCAGTTAGGACGAGAGGAATCCACTATTTAATATGGCTACGAAATTACAAGCCCTGGGTCTTTGATCTAAGATGATAATCTTTTGCCCAAAATATTTGTGCCAGTTGGCAAGTAGATTCACAAGGGATAAGGTTTTAAGATGTTCAGCACCTAACTTATTGAAAAGCAGCTTAGTTTAAAAAAAAAAAAAGTTCTAGCAAGATTGCAAGAGCACTGCCTTTGGAGTAGGAGCAACTGGGTCTGCCCCCTGCCATCCCCTGGGTCTTGATTTGGAGAATTTGATGTTTATAGCTCTTCACTTTGAAGTTGAGAATACTGCCGAGATGGGTCCTTAGGATTGAATTGAATGAGTATTAAGATAATGTAGTTGGCACCTGGTAGATATTCCATAAATACTTAAGTTTTGAAGCAACTGTAGTCCTAATCCAGGCTGACATGAGTAGCCTCATCTTTTCTATTTTGATTCCAAATTTATTCATGTCATCAGAAAGGCAGGTACACCAGGTGACATCAGTCATGGCAGGATTTAAAAAAGGTGTTAATTGACATTAAGTATGTTTTGTTTGCTGGGTGATGGACTAAATGCTAAGGAGAAAGATTTATTCACCTGTCCATTTGTGATAATTATACACAGCCATGCTGATAATCAAAGCCATGGCCTCATGCACACTATGCAAGTGCTGTACCACCAGCCTATACCACCAGCCCCATTTACTAGGTGTCGACTGACCAAAGAACCTACCATCTCAAACCCTGGAAATGGGGTCCAATGACATTTCTGTCTCTTTAATTGATGTATTTGCATCTTGAGGACCACAAAGTCATAGCTTGAGACCTCAAATGGTGGATTATTAAACTCTGCTACATTTTCAGGAAAATTGCTTTTATAACTAGTTAGTTGCATAATCTCAACTGAGAATGACAAAGCACATCTTAGGATTCACATAATAGTGTTATAGCATGAGGGCCATGGGTGTCCTTTGCTTGTGAGGACAAGGAGAGCAAGGCCAACCAACAGAATCCCAGGTAACATGACTACTCTTAGGAAGATCCTTTGGCTTTGTGGGCCACTTAGTAACACTGAGTTTTATCTGTGGGCTTGAGGTTGCAACTAGGTTTGTGTCTACCCTGAGAGATGCCATCTATCATACCAACTCCAAGACATTTTATGGGACTTGGAGCAGACTAGGGTTGTTACTGTGAGCTTGTGGGATGAACACTCCACACTGCTGTAACTAACCTCTTTGGTCATTTCATAAGTGTGGTTGTAGCCCTTTTGTTTGCCAAGCCCTGTGGAGGATACAATACCGAGTCAGATTTAGGTTGTGCTTAGTCTGTTAGAGAAGCAAGACAGGTCAAGTGCAGACAGAATAAAGAAGCCTAGGAGAAGAACTGCTCAAGATTACTTTGAGGTTATTTCTGCACAAGCTAAGGAATTGGAGCTTGGTGGCAGTCGAGTTGTGTTGTAGTGAACATACCACACACTGTTATCCAGCTGGTAGCTCCTTCCTATGTTCCCTCACAAATCCTGACTAAAACCACTCAAGTTAGTTACCCGAGTATTTTGTTTCACGACAAAACTTAGATATTGGACAGCTTGTCCAAAAGTGTGGAACTTAAGTAGGATGAAATTTGAGCCAAGCTGATCAGTTTGCATCCCAAGTGCTCCTCCTAAGCGCACTCCTTGGCCTTTTGGTTTGGGTTGACTGATATTAACCCAGGAAATGAGGAAGGGGGAGGAGGCAGGGTAGGCAGAACGTTGGGCCGATGGGGAGCGTGGGTGTTCGAGGCCTAGCAAGTGGGTTATGCAGGCTGGAGGGTCTGGAGTTGATCCTATGGGCAGAGGAGAGCTGCTGCTTATGGAAGAGGAATGGCGGGAAATGCATCATGGTGGAATCCTGGAGGAGGGAGATTGGTTTAGAGAATGCAGCCATGATTTCTTCAGGACATTGAGGCCTGAGATGAGCAAGGCAAGAAGATGTGCTTTCCCTTGCTAGGAAAGCGTGCCTTCGAGTGGGGCAAGGGCAGCTCACTCCTGGGAAAGGAGAGATAAGGCACAGTTTATAATGTGCTAAAGGTCATGTGCCCATCAATTCCATTACTGGATTCACAACACCACCTTACCTGCACAAGCATGTGGTGCCAACTCATGGATGACACCTGCTCATAGGAGCTAATAATGCTCACGTGCCTGGCATTTGCTTATACCCAACACTTGCCATCACACAAGCCACACCCACTTACCCATGCATGTGTGCCTGGCACATGAACACATGCCTGATGCTTGTGAGTGTTTGTCAATCCCAGGATGCATCGTGAATTTAGTATCATGGAAAAATGTGTACATATGCAGTTCTAAGCAGTCCGTTCTGATTAAGGTTTAGCCAATGGACTTTCTGGACCTAGGCTGGTAGAAGGCACCAGAAACTTTACTTGAAAGCCTTGGATTCTGAGGCTCAGAGGGGCTAAATAATTCACTCAGGTTTGCAGAGCCACTAGACAGACCCTGAGCTGATTTTTATAGAAAAAACTGTCAGAACTGGAACATACGATTTATTCTTAAGATTACTAAGAGTAAAATAGTTCTTGAACTAAAAATGTGTATGCGTTAACACTTAGTTTCTGATTTACTACAATTTGGGGCTTTAGTAAAGTTCTCATATTTTGTGTGACTCTGTAGGACTTCAAGTACACTTGGGCTTTAATACTTTTGTGTAGAATGGTCTCTGTATTTTGGCCTCATATTTCTATATTTTGCTTATGATTCAGGACTCTGAAGACCTTTCATTTGACTTCTGTCTCTCCCATCCCTTCTGTGTCAGATTTATTATTCTTTATAATGAGAAGCAGGGCTCCTTGGAAGGATATGATTATTGGTCTGTAGCAGGAAATATTTAGTGGACCAGAGGGCCCAAGAGCCAACATGGAGGGGCTTCCCTTTGCCCAAAGATGAAACTTTAGGCGATTATAAGCTACAGAAGCTCCCAGTAATTGTAACTGCATAACAGTACACTTGCAGTCAAATGCACAGAGATCCCCAATCAAAACCACAGCACAGAGCTCATTAGAACTACTGGCTTTTAGGGCACTAACAGCAAGGAGTCCAGGACAAGTCCTATCATTCCTAACTGAAGTGTTTTAGTGTAACCAAGAAGTCTAGCTGATGAGGAAAGTTCCAGTTATAAAGACGGCATTACCATTCTGCCGTAACTTATTATCCAGATAATTGCATCAGACAATAATCTCCTATTGCTGGGACCAGATGGCATAGCAGACATCAGGTAGCCGCACCTGAGCCATGACTAGCCACCTGCTCCTGAGATGTTGGCGCATGAGGCATCAGGAGCACCAGGCCATGTCCACACCAAAGTTCAACTCCGATGGGTTAAAAAAAAAATTGAGAGGCAGCATCCTGAAAACCCTGTCCTTGGGCAGAGTTGTGACAGTGGCCTGCATGCCAAGAATGCCCTTTTACATTTTCTAAGGGCATGAACATAAAGGATATGTGCCCAAGACCACACGTGGCCTTCATGGCCAGAAGTATTTACTATCCCCTTCTTTACAAGAAGGGTTCTCCACCTTCGGAGTTTTAATAGAGAGCCTGCAACAGGGACAAACGTAGGTGACAGTGCATAGAATCAAGTAGTCAAATAATGTGGGACATGTTATGGAACATTTTGTTTCAATGAGTGAGTAGCGAGTAGCATAAGCATTGGGACAGGAGCTAGACTTCTCTGGATGGAGGAACACGCAGAGGGCATGGCATTATCACCGGTGGACAGTGGTTGTAGTAACTTAAAAACTACATGTAATCAACAAGTCAGTTATTTTATTTTATTTTGCAACTTCATCCATCTTTCAAGCTCCACTCTACTTATGAGATTTGGCTGGGCATAGTAGTGCACACCTGTAATCCCATCTACTCAGGAGGCTGAGGCAGAAGTCTCAGAAGTTTGAGGTCAGCCTGGGTAACTTAGTAAGACCCTGTCTCATAACAAAAAACAAAAAGAGCTGAGGATGCAGTCCAGTGGTAGATCACCTCTGGGTTCAATGGTAGTTCATTCCAGTGCTGAACAAAATGAACAAGTCACATTTATATATGTTTATGGAGTACAATGTGGTTAAGATAAATAATTTGGAATGATTAAGTCAACATAATGTATCACCTTGCTCACTTTTTATTTGTGGCGAGACTTGAAATTTACTCAGCCATTTTGAAATGTTACTGACTATAGTCACCCCATCAGGCAATAGATGTAAAACTATTCTTATCTGAAACTTTGTATCTTTTGACCAAAAGTTCCTTTTGGTCATCCCTATCCTTTAGTCATCCACTTTTTACTTCTGAGGTTTTTTGCATTCCATATAAGTGAGATCCTATAGCATTTGTCTTTCTGTGCCTGTACTATTTCACTTAGCGTCTCCCAGTTCGTCCATGTTATAGGTGTCAGGGTTCCCTTGAGACAGCATGTTTCCATTCTGAAAATGTGCAGCATCTTCTCTGGCCACTCATGCATCGATGGACTCAGGTTCTCATACTTAGCTATTATACACGGTGCTGCAGCGAACATGGTGTGCAGCTGTCTCAACGGATTGATTTCATTTCCTTTGGATCAGAAGGGTTGCTGTGTCATATGGTTGTTCTATTTTTGGGTCGAAGAACTTCTGTACTATTTTCCATAATGGCTGTACTAATCCACATATCCACCAGCAATGTACCCGAGTTCTCCCTGTGACCTTGCCAGCACTTGAAAAATAAAGAAATATACAACTTTGTAGGTAGTGTTATGTTGAACATGAACAAACGTCCATGTTTATGTATCAGCATGCAACTCTAAAAGTCACATTTTGAGTTTGCTCAAAAATACTTCAAGATTGGGGTAGAGAATGGAGCAAATGGGAAAATATTGATAATTATGAACCTGGGAGATTTAAGTTTTCTTAAGTTTGTCAAGTGAAAGAAATTAAACATCAATTGTGACTGTCAATTTGACTAGGCCACGGGATGCCCGATACCACTAAACACTTTTTTGGTATGTCTGAGGGTGTTTCTGGGAGAGATTAGCATTTGATCTGGCGGCACCATCCAATGTTGAGGACAGGCCCAAAGGAAAAAAAAAAAAAGGTGGGGGAGGAAGAAAACGTTTGCTTCTTTCTGCCTCAGGTTGAGAGGTGGTGTCCTCCTGCCCTCAGTAACCCAGTTCTTACATGTGGGTTGAGCCAGAATCCACACCATTGACCCTCCAGCTCTGAGGCCTTCAGACACCACTATTGGCTCTCCTAGGTCTCCAGCTTGCAGAGCAGATCATGGGCCTTCTCAGCTCTCATAGTTACATTGGCCAATACGTTAAGTGCACAGAAGATCATGAGCACTCAGGTACATTTTGTTTCTCCTATCGGCTGTTCCTCTGGAGAGCCCCAATACAAGTGTGCATGCATCAGGTGAGACTGCTCCACCCTGGGAATCCATGTCTGGGAAAGCCTGGCCCACGTCTCCATGCCATGCATAAGCTGCAATGGGTTCCATGAGGAGTGTGCCAGGTCACTAGGAAACGGGAGCAGCTCATAAACCTCTAATCTTAGACACTGAAGGGTTAAAGTTCTCACAAACAAGAAGCAAAAACCCAGAAACATTCAAGGCAGTTCAGCCTGGTAGTATGAAGTTGAGGCTGGAAGAGATGTTAAAGAGACAAGTCCATGGTAGCCATGGTGTCAAGTAGCTTTTTAAGAACTCTATAGCTTACTTAACACAGGTTAGGCCAGTTGGAGGTTCACAGTGCAACTGAGAAGATAGCAATTTTCCAAACTCCTCCTCTTCTCTCACCCACACAGGCTCTGGCACCCCCACCACAGGGGCACAGTCTGTTGTCGGACCTACAGAGGCACATTAGCAGCCAAAGTGTGCCGATTCCATGGGGTCCATGCCATTGAGCGCTTTTGTGCAGTGGCAGGTAGCCAGACGACATACAGAATGGTCCAAATGCCGGACATCTTCCTTTTTCACCCCTCATCTTCCTCCCCTTTATCCTTTTCCAACATGAAAGATGTCCTACAAGTGGGCAGAACTTCACTCACTGTAAAGAGATGACTGGCTCAGTGCTGGAGCAGAGTCATGTCCACTGGCAACTGACCTGACCCAGCTGCTCACACATGGAAGGACAAAGTTTAGAAGATTAAAAGTAGGAATTCTGAGATAGGTGGTTTTGTATATGCAACTAGCAAGAAGTATAATAATTATTGTTGACTAACCATTTAAGTGGAGCATTAAACCACTTGGCGAGAAAACTTGGCCAACTGACAAACTGGCCTCTGCCACTGGCCATCCCCCTATTGACTTGAGGAGCACAAAGACCTCCTCAGGTGATAGGGATAGAATTTATTGTGGCCAAAACACCCTCAGTACCCATTTACTAAGGTTCTTTAGCTATTTTGTATTTGACTGCTGAGAGCAGGGAGAAAAGCCGAGACCCTGCAATGGGACGTTACTCAAGGAGACCAGTTGGAGCCACATTGAGTACTTTGGGTTCCTTCCACCATAGAAGGGACATGATTATTCTGGATGCAAACAGACACATTCTGGGCAAGGGGCCCCTTTCCTGTGGGTTTTAGCCAGAATTCTCGTGCAAGGCCTTATTCAACATTTGATCTGTTGGCTCTAGGTGATATGTCTCATTAGGTCAGGGTACCCAGAGGATGGCAATCGTAGGACACCCAAGTCACATGACATGCTGTGTTGCCCAGGTGCTGCTCACACAGTTGCTGAGGGGCCTGCCCTTCCAGCATTGACACTGGAGAGTTTGAGGGCTCGGAGAAACCCCTCTGGAGATGATGTTGGAGAATTATGTCTGCTTTATTTCATAGCAGAATTAGCTTTTGTAGTGGGTATGTGCCAATTTGCATGTAACAGTCATGATTGATGATGTGTATCACCTCTGGCCCAAGACCAGACACCAAGAGTTCAGAAACTGCCACACAGGCTGACCTTGCACCAACAGGGGAATAACTTCTTGTCAAAGGAGCAAGGAAACGGCACTTTTCAGTGTTCCGACAGCATTTCGTCCGAAAGCAGTGTTCTCTGTTAGGACTTCCCTGCTGCACAATGAACAAGATAAGCATCCTCCATGAGGGTCCAGAATCAGGCCACCAACCCCCGAGCAGGCATGGACTGCAGACAGCTAAGACATTAGCCCAGAGGCAAGACTGCAGAGAGCCAGGCAGTCTCCAGTTATCCAGATTCCATCGGAGCAGGGGGACATTTAAAGCCTTAACAAAAAAAAGTATGTAGTTCTTGGAATAAAGGGAAAGAAGTGCATCCCCTTAACTCCAAATGGCCCACTTGACAAATTTGTGCTTACTGACCCCACAGCTCTGGGCTTCATAGTGTTTTGTGTCCTGATCTCCAGAGGGCAATAGTGTCACCAATGAACAAAAAGTTATGCTGAACTTTAAGCTATAGCTTCCATCTGGGAACTTAGGCTGCTTTGGTACAGAGAGCAGCAGGCAAGAAGAGAAGTTCCCATCTTAGGAAGTCAGTCCTCAGGAGGTGCTGCCTTATGCAGAGAAGGCAGGAGGGAATATGGTGGGTACCCAGCAATCCACCTAGCTACCTTCTAGAGCTCTTTTGCTGACTTGGGATGGTAAATGCACAAGTGCAGAAAGCCAGTTCAAACCCTCCAGGGATAAGAGGCTGGGTCACTACCAGGTGAGCCACTAAGACCTGCAGAATTAGGCAAGAGGGCTGAGGGGCGAGAGGAAACTGAGAATTACTTCTATGCTGGATCGTCTTTCTCCCCACCAACCTTCCTTTCCAAGCTGATCCGAGTCAGGCCTAGTCATGGAGCAGCTTCTCCCTGAATTTGCATGAAGAACAGCGCTTTCCCTCCCCTGGGCACAGTACCTTGCCTGCAGTCAGCTACTTAGGTGTCCAGCAGTATCCAAGTCCTCCCCGTCCTCAATAACCACATTTCCCCTCTGTCCACGCATGCCCTCTTCCAGGAGAACTCCTCAGAGCCCCCTTTCTCATTTTTGGTGCATTTTAGTTGTCTATACTGGTGTGATTTCTACAGTTTGTACATTTGCATGTGTATACAATACTCAACATAGTTTGGCTAGTATCACTTCCCAGCACCCCCTCCACCTCCCACCTTTGATCTCCTACCCACTGATCTCCCTTTGACCTTCACCTTTTTCCACCTTTTTCCCTCACTCGCCATCCTCGACCTCTGGAGTTTGACTTACTTTAACATGATGGTCTCTAGCAAATGACCTGCAAATGACAATTCCATTTTCCTTTATAGCCAAGTAAAACTTGTTTATGTACAGCACATTTCCTTTATCCTTTCAACCATTGCTGGACACCTAGGCCTATTCCACAGTTTAGCTATTGTGAGTTGTGCTGCTATAAACATGGGTATGCATTCACTTCATGATGACTAATTCTGCAGGGCAAATACCAAGAAGTAGAACAGCTGGGTCATATGGTTTCATTTCTTGTCTTTTGAGGAGTCTCCATCCTCGTTTTCAGAGTAGTTTTACTACTTTGTAATTGCATTAACTGTGTGAAACTCATTCTCCACATCTTCTCCAGACCGTGTTCTTGATGATTGCCATTCTGACTGGTGTGAGAAAATTTCAGTGTAGTTTTGATTTGTGTTTCCCTAACTGCTAATATTGAACACTTCTACATGTATTTGTTAGCCATTTGTATTCATCTTTTGAGAAATGTCTGAATTCATTAGCCCATTTACTGATTGGGTTGTTTGTAGTATAAAGTTTGAGTTCTTTTTATATTCTAGATAACTAGGGATGTGAAAGAACCTACCTAATGGGAGTAGTTGTTTCCTTTGCTGTACAGAAGCTTTGGTTTGATGGCATGCCATTTATTAGTTTTTGGTATTTCCCGAGCTTTCGGGATCCTATTGAGGAAGTTGCCGCTTGTGCCTAAAGACATAGGGTCAACACTTCAGCTTTCTTCTACACGTTACTTAGTTTCTGGTCTAATTCCTAGGTCTTTGATCTGTTCCGAGTTAGTTTTTGTGCAGTGCAAGAGATAAGTCTCATTTTTTCTACATATGAATCAGTTTTTTAAAAAAGTTAATTTGTTATGAATTGTAATGCATTCTGTTGTCATGAAAAAATGTGCTCTCCGGGTAATATATCTCTGGTTGTACACAAAGTAGAGTCACATCGTTTGTCTTCATACATGTGCTTAGGGTAATGACGACCATCTCATTCCACCGTCTTTCCTACCCCTATGCCCTCTTTCCCTCCCTCCTCTTCCCTTTGCCCTGTCTAGAGTCCACTTAATCCACCCCCCACCACACACAGCATATTCTGCATCTGCATCCTTAAGAATTAGGCCTTTGTTTTGGGGGGATTGGCCAATTTCACTTAGCATTATATTTTCCAGCTCCATCCATTTGCCTGCAGATGATTTTATTATCTTTTAATGCTGAATAATATTCCATCGTTTATGTGTACTATCTTTTCTCTATCCATCTACTGAAGGGCATGTAGGTTGGTTCCAGTTTAGCTGTTGGGTGAAGAACCAGTTTTTTCAGCACCATTTGTTAAAACAGCTTCCTTTCTTCAATGTATCTCTTTTGTACATTTGTTAAGGATCAGATGACTGCAGATGCACAAGTCTGTCGTCAGTTTACCACTGGTCTAGGTGCCCATTCTCTGCCAGGGCCATGCGGTTTGTTACTATAGCTCTGTAGTGTAATTTGAAGTCAGGTATCGTGATGCCCTCAAGCATTGCTTTTCCATGTAGAATTACTTTGGCTATTCTGGGATTTTTGTTCTTCCAGATGAATTTTAGGATGATTTTTCTAGTTCTGTGAAGGATGTCGTTGATTTTGATGGGGATTGCATTGGATTTGTATGTTGCTTTTGGGATAATATTTAGACGATGTTAGTTCTGCCTGTGATGAACATGGGAGGTTTTCCATCTTTGATGTCTCTTCCATGTTCTGTAGTTATAGGGGTCTTTCACCTTCCTGGTTAGATTTATTCCTAGGCATTTGAAGCTACTGTGAATGGAATTTTCCCTATTTTCCCCCCCTCAGATTCCTTGTTGGTATATAGGAAAGCTATTGATTTCTGTAGGTAAGTTTTGTAACCTGCTATTTGCCAAATTTGGTTATTAGCTCTTGCAGTCTTTTGGCAGATTTGTTTTATGGATCTTCCAGATATAAGATCCTGTTATCCGCAGACAGTGATAATTCGACTTCCTTTTCTATTTCATTTTATTTCCTCTTACCCAATTGCTCCTCAGAGCCCTAAGAAGGATCCCACATATTAAGTGCCACATGAGAGTCTGCTTCATGGAGGACTCAATAGGAAACAGTCTTGGTCCAGTACTCCTAGATAGTGGTAACGTGGAGTCATGAGCCCCTCATTAAAGTGTGCAGTTACTTCAGGGACCTGATTAGTGGTTTAGTGATATTAAAGTTACATGTTAACTCATGAAATAGATATAATCCTCCTTTGGTCTATAAGTAAACTGAACTCAAAGTTTGGTGAATTGTTCAGCTAGTAGTAAGATCTGCAATTGAAAACAAGGGCCATTTGCATAAATGGCTGTTAGCTTTTTTAAGATGCTCTTTTTTAAGATGCTTTTTTGTATGTGAATTTTTTTTTTTTTTTACACTATTTTCACCCTAGATGCAGGATCATACTTACATCTCATGTTTACTTACTCAAGTCTTAGTCAACCTTAATATACAAATCTCTATTACAGAATTGTCATTAGAAGGCTTAATTTGACAACTTCAAAATCTTTCCAATGATAGTTTATGCTAATTTGAGAAGTGACTTGGTCTATTAATAGGCTGTATGTGGAATTTTACAAATTATACCAGACTTATGAGTTACTTCCTTTGATCTGCCCAAAAAAATCCAGTGAGGCGTGATTCCATTTTTCAATCATATACAAATGAGAAAATTGCAGCTCACATCATTCCTCTCGTCCTGCTCCTCCCCAATCTCCCCACATCTTGCAGCACCCAGTTACTGTAAAATAGTCAGCATGTTAACTTTAAACCCCTACCAGATTCTTAGTGGGTTAAAGTATCTCATCCCATTGTTCATTTGAAGACATTTCAATAAGTGAAAGTTACCTCCCCAGAGGTTCCAAACCTCAATCATAACGGCATATAAAGTTAGTTGCACATTGAACCATACTATGCACATGCATTGACAGGAAAGCAAACCTAGAATAAAGGATGTTCCCAAGCATTCTGGAATCCCTGAGCAGTTGGTTTCAGGGTAACATGGGGAGGAAGGAGGCACATCATTGTGCTCAATATCACGATGGGAACGGGGAAGAGGGAGACCATGCTTGAGGACCAAGAGTTGTTTTCATTCAGACTCGGGCTCTTTAAGACAGATACTTGTAGGAAAAGGCCCACTGGATACTTTCCTACTTTGTAGGTGTAGCTTGGTGATACAACATTTTTCTACTATGTGTAAGGCCCCGAGTTTGATCTAGCACTACAAGGGGGATAAAGACTTGGCACCATTTGGTCGGAGGGTAGCTTAGAAGCTCGCAGCCAGAGGGATTGGGAGGAACCCTATGCACTCCAGGGGCCAAGGCCTGGGGAGCACCCTCTACCCAGGTGATTTACAGCAGCCTTGATAAGGGGTGTATATGGTGCCACCTTACCAGAGAAGGTTCAAAACATGAGAAGGATGGCTCTGACCTTCTGGAAGCAGATGGGGCAAGTGTCATAAGCAAGCAACTCAGCTTTTGTCACAGCCTCAGCTGAGGAATAAGGACTGGAGCCCCGATGTCCTCCAGGGCAGACAGGGGTTTGTAATCTCTAGCAAACCACCCTGATCCACTCTGGGCCTCACTCTCCCCTTGTAGGTGTTGTCTGTTTTATAGTACTGTCTTAAAGATAGCCTTTAAACCCAAGTGCTTTTTGATACATCTGCAAACTTGCGTTAGGATGTTAACATTCTTTATCTTCTATGGACAGAAGGTGGAGGGAAATCCAGGAGAAGTTCATTTGGAGTCAGTCACATGGCAAGTGTTATGTCTTGTTCTTGCTGTGAAGTGTGTCTACATGTGCAGGTTTTTATGTACGTGCATCTGGGTTTAGATGACTTCAGTGAGGGTAAGTGGTTAAAGACTGTTGTCCTGCTCTTAGGGAACCATGAGGAGTGGACAGCAGTGTGGGGCAGATATGACTCTCCTAGAAAAAAAACGTTCTAAGATTAGAAATGCATATAACTCCAGAGAATGAAAGATCAAGTTACAAAATATAGAACAGGTATGTTGCAGCCATACTGTATTCTCCATCTTCACCAGTAAGGAGGCTGAAGTACAGTAAGACAACTTACTGGAAGCTGCATAGGGATATATTTACAGAGGACTTAGGAGTTCATATGATCTCCATGTGGGGAACTGCAGATTCAAATACTGGGCTGTGTGCCATTTTATGCAATGTTGAGGTATTTCTGTAGTTAGATCCTCATGAAACTATCCCCTGGTTTAGGGGAACGAGTGATTAAGAAAGCAAATAACCCAATCAACAAATGGGCCAAGGACCTGAACAGACGCTTCTCAGAGGAGGACATACAATCAATCAACAAGTACATGAAAAAATGCTCACCATCTCTAGCAGTCAGAGAAATACAAATCAAAACCACCCTAAGATACCATCTCACTCCAGTAAGATTGGCAGCCATTACGAAGTCAAACAACAAGTGCTGGCGAGGATGTGGGGAAAAGGGTACACTTGTGCATTGCTGGTGGGACTGCAAATTGGTGCAGCCAATTTGGAAAGCAGTATGGAGATTTCTTGGAAAGCTGGGAATGGAACCACCATTTGAGCCAGCTATTCCCCTTCTCGGTCTATTCCCTAAAGACCTAAAAAGAGCATGCTACAGGAACACTGCTACATTGATGTTCATAGCAGCACAATTCACAATAGCAAGACTGTGGAACCAACCTAGATGCCCTTCAATAGACGAATGGATAAAAGTGGCATTTATACACAATGGAGTATTACTCTGCATTAAAAAGTGACAATCATAGAATTTGCAGGGAAATGGATGGCATTAGAGCAGATTATGCTAAGTGAAGCTAGCCAATCCCTAAAAAACAAATGCCAAATGTCTTTGATATAAGGAGAGTAGTAGCTAAGAACAGAGTAGGGACGAAGAGCATGAGAAGATTAACATTAAACAGGGG